>NC_143562.1:49033500-49344166 GCF_054136105.1 Typopeltis vanoorti | reverse complement strand
GGTAAAAAAGAGAATTCGGTGCAAACATCCAGGAAATGACAACTATTGTGTTTTCTCAATCATGACAACACTTCTATCCTGGCTGCCCCAAAACCGAACAGTCATTCAATACCTCCATATTCACCTGACCTCGCCTAGACGACTTTTCATGTTCTCCATGATGATATTCTCTCTGGAAATGACGTCGCTTAGATCTCGTTGATAATTTTCAGCAGAATAACTGCTGCTCCCCAAAAGAGTCACGGTTGAGAAATTCTAGAGATACATGGATATGATTCCATGCCTCTGATAAAACCACTGGGATTACTGTATAAATAAGCAAGGTGATTATGTATACAGTAATCTTCGAAACACTACGCACACACACACACACACACACACACACACACACACACACACACACACACACACACACACACACACACACACACACACACACACACACACACACACACACACACACACACACACACACTGCTTTGAAGGACGTCAGCGGTCACCATAGTGTGAATAACAAAAAGCCATTTAGCCTACCATATTACGATATAGGGCCTCCTTCCGCTGCGATGGTTGCAGTAATCTTACGGATTAGACGTTCCAAAAGCATAGATTACAATCAATTAGAATTTTCGGCAATACTTTCTGTAGCTTGTAATGAGGACCTAGAGTTTATGATCTAATTACAAGCTTACAGGTGGACCGCCCACAATAGTCTAGCACATAGACTGTTATTGGGCTAACTTCCATTGATCTCATACGATGCTCCATTTCATCCCGTCATTGCAATTTCAACTGAGTTCAGACTGGGACGCTTTAGAGCCTAGTCATGTTTGGTAGCATCAGGTCCCAAAGGCAGTTAATTAGAGCAGCAGGCTTATTACACCATACTTTGTCTTTCTGAAGAAACAACAGTCAGTTCCGCAGGAACACCATAAATTAGGAAGCACTGCATTGTCAAGAATGTTCAGGTACATCTCGTTGTTCAGTTTTCGAGGCCCCATAAACAGAGGTCCTTGTGCAATCCAGGAAAAAGAGCACTATACCATCTCACAACCACCTCCGAATTTTATAGTTAGGGTTACGAACTGTTGTAAGTGAAGGTCATCGATATTTCACCACATCCATACCCATTGATCCTCTCGTTAGAGGGTGTAGCATGATTCGTCCCTCCATAATATAGCTTTCTAAGTTTCCACGTCCCATATTGCACCATTGAAGACGACGCTTCGTATTGGTTTGGTAATACGGCGCTTGTATATTGGGTCCTACAATGGAAACCACTGTTGTGAGTCTCGGTTCTGAATGTGTTAATGCAGACACGTGGTCTCAGTCTATGCTCATAAATCGGCATTCAACGTGTTGGCCAATGAATGGAGAATTTCACATTCATCCCTTGTGTAGCACCCTGTGGTGATGTTTGGTGATTGAAGGGGTCATCCAATCTCGGTTTTTCTTCCAATAGATTCACTGGGTTTCTACCTCAGTATCGTTTCGATGATTGTTAATCTGGAGTTGCCCAATATGTCAACAATTTTCCGGACAGACAGGACGGCAACATGACTTCCTATAACAACGACTCTTTCAAACTTGAGAGCACCGTTTTCCTTCATATTTTTCTGCTACAAGCAGCTATATGGCACTATATATGGCACATCACACACACACACACACACACACACACAATAAAAAATGGTGTTTCAAATATGTGTTCCAAAGCATGTGAGTGTGTGCGTGTTCCAAAGTAATTCAAGTAACAGGATTACTTTGTAATTCTGATATTTGGATTACTTTGGACCCTCTGTAGCGATTATTAAATTTTGGTTTACGATAGACTAATGAGACAATCGATCTGGGAAGAAGAGAGATGTTTGATGAATTCATTGTGGAATAAGAATGTTAGCAACGTCAAATCTAAGGCTTTAGGGAATATTGGCAGCCAACTAGAACTCCAAATTCTACATGAAGTAGCAGTTCTGGTCAATGCATTCTCTGACCCCTACTGCGAACTTGTGGCTGGGTCCAAGCACTTGCATGTTTGCTTCATTAAGTCAATTTGAATAAAAGTTGATGACAAATGAAGACTTTGAATTCAACATCGAAATCTTGAATTAGAGTGGCAATTTTGCTAATATGTCTGAAAAGAAGTTGCTCGAGAACAGGGACCTAATGTTTATAAGTGTGGTTGTGCTGAGCTTTAGAAATATGGGGAATACAAATATTAATACTTTCTTTTGTTAATGTAACCTGGGATCCTCACCCCGAAGCAAATTTCTTTCTTACTCCAATACAAGGTCTGTTATGTTAATATTTTTTATAATCTTGTTAACTGTTTTTCTGTTATGAAATTTAGCGTAACGAAGCTTATTTTCCACCGGATAATTAGTCCATGGCTATGGCCAGATTTCATCTATTTCAACTTATCGGTCTCAGGAAGGCAATTCAAGAAAGATTTGCATCATTTACACAGCTTCATCAGAAAGGTCAGTCGAGTTTACTTATTTTTATTTTCTTGATTTATTTTTTTTTTTAACGAACCAAACGAACATTATTTTCTCATGTATAAAAAAATAAGGATGGTACAAATTCTTATAGTGGAGTTTTCAGTTCATTGGTTAAAATAAAATCTAGATTGATTTAAAGATTACTAAATATGAGAAAAAAGGTTTTATATTTTATTTAAATTTCATGGGAAAAATTCAACAACGGAATAAATTCAACTTACTAAAAGAAAACGTTTTATTCTGTTTTATTATCTTTTTTTTAGTTTTATTATATTATTTGTGATATTTATTATTTTATTATTTATTTGTGATAGATAGATATCACAAATAACAAATAATGCATAGCCTATTAAAAATACAATCGAAGTTGGTCATCTGGAAGTTAGGACATAAAATTGCTGATAACCCATTTTGCTTATTTTTCCAGATCAAAAGTAACGAAATTGTTCCTACCATACAAAATATTCAGTACCCATCTGATTATTAAGTTGATAACGTCATAACTACAAAAAGCCAAGAGTTTATTTTTATACCGAGCAGAAGCAATTGAAACATTTTTAGATATAAATTTAATAATACAGATTAGTCATGATTAAAAAGGATTTGTTCAGAGTGCTGTGGCCAAATATTGTGTTAGACGAAATTCAACCAAACTTGGTGAAATTTCACTTGGGAAAGTGGGACTCTTTTATTTACCGAAGATAACAAGAGTACAGGTAACCCTCGTATAATGCGGTACTTATACAACGCGGTTTCGATAAAAAAGACGGCTTTCAAATTGTAGTAACACTTCATCTTTTTATATATTTTTCTCCATGCGACATAAAAATCAAATTTTATCTTCGTTAATTTTGCATCTGCCCGTATCGCGCATGTGCACAGAATTTATATTAGGTTAAACACTATTTAGCACGCATATACATCAGTTGTTTATAATATAAAGTGTTCATGCTTAAAATTGCTTTTTCGCGTTTTGCCAGGAAATCGCATTAAAAATGATAACTGTGTTAATCTCAATCTGACTATTATTCTATATGCATATGAATTATTCGCATATTCCCTGTTTACGCCTTGGAATCTAGTTGGGGTGTTGTATTTTTATTGTTTGTGTGTGGATCATGCACTTATTATGTACTTTATTTCCGATATAAGTCAATCACAAGGAGAAATTGTATACATAAAAGCAGATTTTGGATAGATAAAGAATTTTAGCGAATAATAATTCATTTTTCTGCAGGTTGTGAAAAAGAGAAAAGAGTTGTTTTTTAAGAGTCAAGAGTCTACGGAAGAGAAAGAATATGACAGGAAGGACAAAAATTTGATTCTCCTAGATTCTTATTTCCAACATTATACTTCCGATCCACTTTTGACAGAAGATGAAATTAGAGAAGAAATGGACAACATCATGTTTGCGGTAATCCTATTTGAATCTTCACCGTAATTTTTTGGAAGAAATAATATATTAGCATTAATAACCTGTGTTTACTCGTTTCAGTTTATGAAATATATTTTGAATGTTTAACTGTCATATGCTTTAAAATTATTATTTATTTACCATTTCATAAAGTTCCTGTGTTGTAAAATCGGTCCGATCTATTCCAATAGGAACAATATATATATATATATATATATATATACCAAAGATGTTTATTTTTTTTTAAATTTTGTTTTAATCCAATTTCACAAGTAAAGAAACAGACAGGTATTTGAAGTATGCACCCGAACGTAGTGAAAGTCTGAGGCAACTCCTGGTAAAGTTGGATTAAGCTACGATCACTTTCCTTAGAATTTTCCCCTAAAGCAAAGCACATCACCTTAAGGAGATGTATGATGTTATACATTAACGGCTAGGGTCACTATCCAGACCGGTTTCGACCTATATTGAGATCTCGTCAGTGGAAAACCGGGGAAATAGAATAACTTGCTTAGGAAATAGGATTAAAACCAAGTTTATATAAAATTACTTGGTATCTTTAAAGCATAATATACCCAAATTAAAAAACTTTCTACATCTATCCCTCATCCTGAGATATTATTTTATAGTAAAGTGATCGTTTTATTAGCTGGCAGAATGCAGGAAAGTTTCCTGTTGCATAACTATTTATGACCATTGTGCAGGATATAATGCAGGACGAATCTGTTACGCAGTACTCTGGCACGTCCTCTAGCATTTATTGAGCGAGGATTTATTTCGCTGCTCATTATATCATGATTTATTTCCATTTCCCTTTAAGGATAATCACGCTGGATTCAAGCCCGCTGATCGGGTAGTATACTAATTCTCTGAGGTTGATGTTTTTTCTTCCTTTTTTCCTCTGCCAGAAATTCTCAGTTCTTCCAGCTGGGTAATAAATCCACTTATTTCGAATGTGTGGACGTATGCTATCAGCACTTTTTGTGTTGAGCCTCGAACGTTTCCTTTTAAAGTTTAAATTAAAGTTTAATTTAAAGTTTCGTTTTATTAGACTTTAACTCTCTTCATTTGTTAGTGGTCGAATTTAAAGGAAGATAATACGATAGCTAAATTATTGATAGATATAAATAGAGATCGATATGAATAATAATAATGCTATTATTATTGTTGTATGTGTTCTAGTTTCCTTTCCTTATTTTCCCAAGTCCAAAAAAGCTGGGTAGAACGTATCATGAGCGTAACGTTTGTTATATATCATACTATAAAATCTTAAATTAATATCTGCATTTCTATGTTTCGATTTAGTAGAACAGTTTGAGATATACTTCTCTCTCTGTCTTAAAACATGTTGTTAGAAGGTTTGGATAATGCTATACTAAAATAATTTTGTATAAAAATTTATCATTTGTTTATATATGGTGTAAGTTATTTCTTTATTTCAATTAGGGTCAAGACACTACATCAACAGCATTGATGTGGACTCTCTATTGCGTCGCGTTTGATTCTCATGTACAAGACAAGATCCACGAAGAAATTGATTCCGTGTTTGGGCAAAACAGTGACCAAGATGTAACGTCAGATGATTTGAAGAAACTGACATATCTGGAATGTGTGATAAAGGTAAATTTCAACATTTTTTATTAGTTTCATTAATAGATAAAAATTTTAATTAATTTTGTTTCTGTGATCATAGTTTTACGTCTCACTATGCGTCTGATGAGATAATTCCGACACGGTTTTTGATATATAGGTGAGATCCGAGAACATATCCGATCTTCCTCACGGGAAAATTAGTAGGTGGTCTTTAGTAGTCGTAAAACTGGTAAGAGCAAGGCATAGTGTGAAGCTTGAGGACAGGGTGATTTCTTACTGTTGTAGTTGCATAAGGTGTTTTCCACGAATGTGCTTGCTGAGCGATTATTGTGTATGTATCAGACCTGTATAGACTTTATAGTTTACAGCTACCAATGTTAGAGAGGGGCTGATGTGAGGATTGTGGTAGAAAAAATATATAGATGCTCAACATATTGAAAAATATCAATGCGAATATTGGTGGGAATAAGCGTTATGTCAGCTTGTTTTACTACACGAATGTGGCTATGAATACTTACAGCAAATTAGATTAAGAACTAATCGAATTCTAAACTCAGGAATGGTTTCAATGGCGAGAAAAGAGTGTAAGATAGTTGCATTATAAAGATGGCTTCGAGACAGCAGTTGCAAACTACTTATTATCTTGACCACTTATTATGTCGGGAGTGGGTTAAATCAGGAATGAGTGAATAGGTATCCGATAATCTAAGAGAGCACTGCTTTAGAAAATAAGGGTACTGTCTTAGTAATTTGTTCACATTTTATAATGAATGGGCTGTGGAATTGACTAAAAAGAAATGGTTTCTACCATGATACTGCTGGGACTTTAAAAATGCATTGGAAAGACTACCACAATGAAAATAAATATTTAAAGTGGAGCAAATGTGACATGTGGCTGTTTCGTGGCTAGTGATAGCTGACAGACATCGATGGGTAATCTATGGTGAGTGGAATCAAGGCGAATGATGGTAAACCGACGTGTGCACCAGGTAAGCAAACCTAATTCATTATTTATCGGTGTAAACGTTTATTGAAGAATACTGTTGTCTATGTTCAAATCCTTATATGCTGCATAATTAAAATTCAAGTACTTTATTTACAATGATATCATGGACGAATTTAAAGCACTAGTTTTATTTTATTTGCTTATGTGGTGTCCCTTTGGAGTATTCTGTTTGCTATTTTAAAGTCGAAGTCCTTTAATTTAAAAAAACTAATAGAAAAGAGAAAATCCCACGGGTAAACCACAACAGCCAGCAATTGGCAAGTAAAATGAAAGCAAGTATCGGTTCAAACTACACCTTATGCAGCTAAAGAAAAGTCTGGATTTCATCGAGAGAGTTCTCAATGATGTGATCAAAGTGTTCCTTCAAGTTGCCTCTTTCCTTTACGTTAAACCTAATGTCCTCATAATGGAAATAATTCGCAATTTGGGATTTAATGATTTTATTGTGAATGCTTCATGAATAGGCTATTCTATGTGAACAGACCGTGTGTTCCTTGTGTTCCATACCACGACTTTGCATATCTTGGATGTCATGAAATAATAACAGTAATGTTGCAAAACTGATATCATCGTTTTACTTTTGCTTTGAATTAAAAATAACAGCAGGACATCTTCATAGAAATCTCGTTATTGTCTGCTATAACTTTAGACCTTTATCATAAATATAAGATATAATTGTTTTATTTTTATTTATTTTTTTTTCTTCATTAGGAAACACTTCGCCTATATCCCCCTGCCCCAATAATTGGTCGTCGTTGTACGAAGGACGTTATGCTTGGTAAGTATTAGAGTAAAATATAAGCGAAAACGGACTTCTATCGCAATCCCGTGGTCCCTAAAGCAGTATATTAATGACAGAAAAAAGTGTGCGTCATACAGTCGATTATTATTATTTTTTTCAGATAGAAACATAATAATAACTATCAACATTAGTATAATATGTTCAGAAATATTCCAGGAGTTCGTTATTCTACAAGAATTATAATACTTTTCTTTAATATAAAAGAGCAGTATTATTATTTGCCTAGTCCCGTTTCGTGCATTTTTTTCACGAAAGCTTCGTTACATGTTTTTTGGTAAACGTGCTGCACAAAACCTGTTAATTCAGAGTGGTTGTACACGTTGAGAATATTTTAGCAAAGTATTAACAGCATTATTCAAGGTATTACTGTAAATGCAATTATAAAATATTAATTCTGTATCAAAATAACAGACAGACAGACACACACACACACACACACACACACACACACACACACACACACACACACACACACACACACACACACACACACACACACACACACACACACACACACACACACACTAATTTAATTCTCTCTGCGCTGCTTGTTTACAAACGTTTCTGCAGAAAAAAATCTATAAATATTTCTCCTTAACTTTAAAAAAGAAAATAAAATTATTATTATTATTATTGTCTGAGACCTCCAGGGAGTCAAGGACTCATATCATATTTTCTTTATTATATTTTCATCGTGCCTCCGCGTTGCACGGACAGGCAATAGAAAATGGAAATCTATTCTACATTCCTCTTTATAACGTAAGGATAGGCTTCGTCACTTTATGCCAAATTCAACAAACTAAGTTATTAAACCTAGAAGGAGAACTTCCTTCAAATAATCGCTCAGTATTCTTGTGAAACTTCTCTCTTTTCTTTCACTTCTAATAATTGGAATTTTAATGGCCAAAGTTGAGAGCTACAAGAAAAGAGCGCTGATGAGAGTATAGTCGGCCTAGTTGATCGAATAATTAGTGTATCCGCTCTCCCGTCAAGAGCACGAGAGGCTCGAATCTTGGGCACGGGCAGTGTAGGGACTGTCTCCAACACGTGGAGAGAGCATCTGCGTATCTACCAGTCCTTCTAGAAGAAAGCTTGCCTCTCAAAACTTCGTCAGATAGTGGAATGAACCCATCGCATCCAATACCGTCATATGCTTAATTTAGAGTATATAGATATTATAGCTAATTTCATCATGAAAATAAGGTTCTCTGGAAACCGATTCCAACCTCTCTCCAGGTAATACATTTAATCATAACACCTTTGCTAGTCACAATAATACACAATTTCCACGTGTGATCCCTCTTTCTCCCGCATCTTGCGATGTACTGAAAATTATTTTCCGTCCAAAAAGTATTAAATCCAATGCCACCTTTTAATAGAATATAATGAAAACTCCATTAGCCTATTCTGACTTAAGTCGATGTACTGCTATGGGAGATATATCATCGCAGATTTCAACTTATTAACTGAGTAGGGTTTCCTTTGCGTATCTTGACATCTTCTCCTATAAAGAAAATTACTGGAGGGTTAAGAATTGTAACTCTTGTCCCTCGTGATGCATTTCTGTACTATTACTTACCATTTTCAACATAAACATTTGAAAATCACTTAATACATTTCTTGCTGTGAAAAGTAATTTAGGCGAACTTATTTAAATTAATTAACACAAAATTAATTAACACATTTTGCACTTTAACACATTTACATTGGCATTGTAATGGGATGGATGGGGGATATAACTGGATGGGGTTGAGAATCTCTTTCTCAACCCCATCCCGCAAACCCCCTTAAGTTTCTTTGATATCGTTTTAAATCTTTTGAAAACGTAACACGATTTTTTTGAATTACTCTTCTTGATAGATCTTGTTTAGACAGACGAAATCCTAACTCAATCATTATCAGTTATTAGGATATTGATCCCATAAATTAGCAAATCCCTAGTCATAAGCAGCGAACAACCTGTTTAGACTCCAATTACATGAAATTGTTCTAATAATTGATTATTCCCTGTCAATTCCTAGCTATATATTATTCAATATCAGGGTTTCCACGTGTGCTGTAGAAAACATAAATGAAAAAATTGCTCTTGCACTTTGGTATCCCTAATTCCTGAATGGTAAACATTTGAGAATATTTTTAGTTTGCCTATATTACTTAACGTAAATCACTGTAGTCACTAGGAGCCATTCGTGTAACCTATTTATTTAACTTTAATGAAATTGAATCCTTAACAATGGATTCAATCTTCGAAAACATACATCACATAGAATACATATCTAAAATGCAAACATTTTCCTCAGGTTTGTGTCGAACATTTTCTGTCGCAGATATGGTTCTTTCAATCGGTACACTTCCTGTTCTAAATACCGTTTACTTTGCTTAGCAATCTCTGGATTTTTCCATATTTAAAAGATACTTCATCAGGTATTCGATGTCAATATAATTTTAGTTCACCTGTTCCTACCAGAGCGATTTAAACATTGCTGAAATACTGCATCAGTTATTTGGAAAATTCACTATTTACCTTTATTCACCGACATCTAAGCAGTACTTATAAATAAAAAAATACTGCTTTTTTATTTGCTTTGCGTTTCATTTATCAGAATACACCCAGTAGTCGAACTTTTTGCCAAGTCTTATTTCACTGGATTTATTAGCGTCCAGTTTTTAATTGATTTCATACTCATCTAAAGATAAATAAAGAAATGTAGTCTTATACCCGAATATACTACTATCCAACTTCACACTGAGTTTCGGATGGACTAATTTTATTTTACGAGTTACCCTAGTGTAATTCTACTTCATCAAAAAAAACTATAAACTTTTTGAACGATGCTTGCTTAAAAATATAATACAATATAATGGATAAGCCGTCAAAATATATAAGGAGCTTATATACTAATATCAACACTAATTCTAATAACATTAGTTGATCATAATCGGTATGACATGCATACCCTCAATATAGAGGGAATGCATGTCATACCGATGTCATAGTCAACATTCCCTGACCAAACATACCGTACAGAGGTGAAATCGTTGGGAAAATAATTTCTATAGAATAAATTCTAATCAATGATTAGAGCACCTGATTTTTCTCTTTTATTTTATTTATTGCTGCTATTATTATGTTACACCTCCAAGAAGTCTACGGACTCATTGTGGGAGGGCACACGACTCCGCTAAACACCACTAAACTCGATCTTTGAACAACGTTTCTCAACAGGTAGACAAGGTTCTTTTTTATTCTTTTAAACTGACCGAAAGAAAACGTTTGGTGGATCACACATGATCCTGTAAGTGTCGGCTCGATTGGATGCGTGGATACCGAATCCGGTATTGCCAAACATGCCGCTGATTCGATTACTTACTCTGGCAGGGATGTTCATAATTTTTCTTATGCGGCAAATGACATTTTATAACCCAAAACCCCTCCTTATTATTGGGGGGTTGTCTAAAGAAAGTCTAAAGCAGATTTTCCTGAATATGTAAGAATAAAATAAATAAATGAAAAATAAAACCATGTCGTTCGACACATTGTCAGATACCTTCAATTCCTTGTAATGCCGAACGATAGACAAGAACTACTCTTCTCACCAAACTGATTAATTTGAGTTTCCCTGCTGGGAATCAGCCAAATTAGTGGAAAAATGTCTAAATAATGCCACTGCATAGAGTAGGTTTCAAGACAAAGGTATGAAATTAGAGTCAAATCATTATCTATGAAGTAGTGGTTAAGTTATTGGAGAAATAGGTAAAGGATAGAATTCAGGGCCAGATGGCTATGAATGTGATACTCTACAAGGGTCAACAAGCTGTTATCAAGGGAAGGTCATATCTTGGTAATTTGCTTATGTCATAATAAATGGACATTGAAATTGGATAAAGAAAACGATTAGTCAGTGACTCGCTAATTTTTGTAAAGTTAATTGAGAGTATTTTACTGAGGACAGTAATAAATAATTTAGAGCAAATAAGAGTGGATATGAATCAATTGATTTGTATTAGAAGTTGGCTGATAATGACCTAAGAAAGAATGCATGTGGCGGAGTTGAGTAATGGACAAGACAAGTGACTAGCTATGTACTACTGAGATCTGCACATCCTCATTCAACTCCTTTCCTATGAGTTGAATGGAAGTATTGAGTTCATTGTTAATAATGATAAACAATGAGGAATGATAATAAATGATATTGATGGAGAGATCCTGGATGATATTTTTGATTGACTGGGAGTATGGGCAAATTTAATTATCTACCTGTTCAAATTGGACAGGCGTAAAGTAATGCCCTTTGGGAAAAACACATCACTAGCTATGAGCTAAATGATGGAATAAAACCCCAGGTAACTGATGATTACAGGAAAGTGGGAGTTATTGTTGATCGGGATGTAAGTTTCGAGGCCATATTGCAAAGATAGCGATGACAGCAAATCAAATGACGCGATTGTGGAATGCGCTAAAATCTGGAATCTGCAAGTTTTTATCCCATTTATAAGGTTTTAAATTCTCCAAGATTCTGAGGGGTAGTAGAAAAAATGGATTAGTTTCGGAGTGCAAAATCTACCTGATACGCGAAAGAAAGGAAACAAGATAGAAGCATATAAGTTTTAGTGTTTGACACTGAAGATGTTTTTTTTCTATACAAGTCGGTAAGGGAGAGAGCAAGAGATCACCCAGTGTAATTGTGGAAGTAACTGTGGTTACAAAGATTGTCGTACGTTTTTTTATTTCATCCATAGTATTAAACCTTGCTCTAAAGACCAAATACAGAACGTTGTTTTCCACTTCAGACGGAAAAGTGGGTTTCATAAACTCACTTTCCGCCAATTCAGTAGGCGGGGCAATGGATTCACACCAACCGATTACACGAGTATTTATCTCTCACCTCACATCAATTACAATCATCCATGCCGAGGATGGGATTCTAACCTACAACTGCTGATTGGAGTTTGGACAGGCTAATTAGATCACCACAGATAAGACTTTTTATCAGTTAAGTTGAATTCATATACAAAAAATTTGTCATATCGGTGTGTGTATATACTTTATATTTGAACTGTTATTTCCAGAGGGTCATCTCCTCCCTAAAGGTACAGCAGTCTACGTACCTATTTATATCCTTCATCGTGACGAAGAAATATTTCCGAATGCAGAAGTTTTTGATCCAGAAAGGTTTAAACCAGATGAGAGAAGCAAACTCAACAGCTGCCGCTACATTCCTTTCTCGTTTGGTCCAAGGAACTGTTGTGGTAAACCTCTACATAAATTAACAATTATTAGATAGTTCTATTCAATTAAATTCAATTTCAAATAATTGCATAAGATATCTTTATATTGAGATATTAATTCGTACTTAGAATCGGATGTGGTATGCAGCGGTGTCTTTCTGTAAGGGTACTAAATTGATGTTAAAAATAGGTTTGATTTACTTTTCTCTTTTAAAATTTACCTAAGAATAGTTTGCGAAATACATTGGACATCAGAACGTTATGAAAAAGTGATTAACAGGAAGGAACTTTGGAATATCTCTTCTATAACAGGAGAACAGTTGTAAAACTGTTCTCCTGTTACAGCTGGAAAAATACTTGCATTCAAAATATGGTACATTTAGACGTGCCATACATATGAATATGACTAATATATTGTAAGGAGCATTTTGGTGCAAGCCTCAATATAAGAACTACATTTCAATATTAAATAGTGGAAAAGAAAGTTAGTAAAGCTTTGCTTAATCTGAAGTGCTTTTATAAGTGATTTATTTTAAGCAATCTTCAGATTGTCTATGAGAACTCAAATCTGAAGATCTAGACAAACCTGAACTTTTCTGTAGGTATGAAAAACAGGAAATTGAGAGAAAGTAAAGAAAACTCGTTCTTACAAGAAATAAATATCAGTATATTATTGGTTGATACTTAAAGTTCATAGGGTTGTCTTCGTTCCTATTAGCGAATGCCAAAGGAATCACTGGTTTGACCATTGCCAATGGAATATTTTGAATTGTGCATTTTTACTGTTGTTTATTCTTTACAAGACATGTCAAATTTAAAATGCAGAATGCATTTTTAATTTGTATGTATTTAATGTTTTTAATTTAATTTTAATGTATTGATCAAAAATAGGATTTTTGATATATTTGCAATGTCACTTATTGAACGATAAGAAACCCAGTTATCAGAGGTGACGTGACAGGGAGAATTGCTATACTAATTACTATAATAATTACTACTTTTTGATATAAAAGTAGTAATATACTACTTTAAAAGTAGTAATTACTACTTTTGATATAAAAGATATAAAAGTTAGAGATATGTATGAATAATAATATGGTTTAAGTTTACTTTTTCCTGAATGATACTTCGCTTCCTTCATTTCTTTCCAGGTCAGAGGTATGCCATGACAGAATTAAAAGTGGCTTTAAGCCATATTTTTCGAAATTTCACGATTCATTCTCTGGATCCGATGGATCACGCAAACTACACAGTTGAAACTGTTACAAGACCAGTCAACAAGATTCGTATCAAATTCCAACCAAGGGAGAAAATCCATCTATAATGAAATACTAGAACAGATAACCACTAAATGCACTAATATTTAGCTGAACTTTAAAAGATTTATTTGCATGATGTAACGATATATAAAAATAAAAGGAAATATTTGATCTTGAATTATAATAAATGTGAATCCTGTGCTGAAACAAGAATATTCATTTGGCTACGTTAATGAAATTTAAACAGGTATACTTCTTGAGGAATCTAAAAATAAGCAGATGGTTTAATTATTTTCATTTCTCTTCTTCTATCTGTAAATGCAAAAAGTGCATAAAGTTTCATTGAAATCACACTACCATCTCTTTTCGTTTAGTCTACCGTTTGAACGTGTAATATTCGTGTTATTTTATTAAACCCAATGCATACAGACAGCCAGATAGGAATTATTCCATAATTATATAAGCTCGATTTTTTTTATAAATTGTCTACATGCACAAAATAATGCCGATGGAATGAAATTCGGGACTGTAAAAAAGTTGTCAATAAAATACTTATTTTGGATCTTCATTAAAATGGTTACAGCCAGAGTGTCTAAGAATATTTGTGTACTAATAGCTAAACGATTTTCATAATCACGTAATGATTTTTGGAAACGTATAAATAAAGGAAATTTCAGTAAAGGAAACTTCAGCTAATTAAGGATGAATAATAGTAACTTTTTTTCTTCTGTCATGCAACGGCTTTAAGCAAAATATATTCTGAGACCCTTATAACATGTGTTTAATAAAATTATAGTAGAGATTTACTATACAAAATCTGCAAACCAGTTTAGTTTCCAAAGGTATACCTTAATATTTCGTACAGGACAATAACACTGCTCATTATAAGAAGAAGCAGTCTGGTCACCGGCCTCGTTGTTGAGTGTTTGAACCCTGGTCTGACTGGGGCCTGTTTTGATTAACTTTAAGGAGGAAATGAATTTCATTGCTCCATGTTATACCTCCCTGCCTCTCTGAGATTATCTATAATAACCAGCCGTTATCTAATGAGTAATTCTGTTGCTCATTGTTCCATAAAATTTACCTTGTCTTCGACATTAAGAGATTAACACGTTTAAGAAACACATGTTCAGAAAGATTCGTTATCAGAATTTCAACTTCAAATTAAGTTACCTGTGTTGAGGGCGAAATTATGGCCTTAGAATTATCAAATAAAGTATCCACAAAAAAGAAAAGGTTAACTCGTTCTTGAAGAACTTTAAGTCGTTCTTTTTTCCCCCAACGCTTCTGCGCATCATTCTATGTCGCTAACAGATATGACCTGGGCGAACTCTGTGATCCAACTTTGTTGTAATTTCTATAAAACAAAATTTGCTTACAGTAAATAAACTATATATTTTTCTCACGTGAGGAAAATTTATTCCTTCATTTTATTATAAATACAGAATGCTCAACTATCATACGAAAAATTAGGAAATATATTTTTCTGCAAGAATTGCTTATTTAGGTGAAGACGTTTTTCCACTGTCATCGCACACAAAGCTACATTTCGGTAGACTTTTGATAAATAAAAATACGAATGCTGTTGTTTGTTGTTTTTTTTCATGTATGTAATTATTATTATTATTATTATTATTATTATTATTATTATTATTATTATTATTATTATTATTATTATTATTATTATTATTATTATTATTATTATTATTATTATTATTATTATCATCATCATCAAGATCTTCATTCTCTAAAACCACAATCCGAAGTTTAAATCAGCAAAAACATATAGAAGATCTTATCTTAAACCTTCTTCCGAAACTGCATCTACTGAAAACCTCAGAGACGTAGTTTTAAAAATAGGCCATGCAATCGACATATTCCCCCTACTGCTTAATGATATTCAGACTGTAAATTGGATTCCTAGGAAGAGCAAATATCAATGCTTTTCACGACTGCACCAGTCATAGTTTGTCTTACAAAGAAGTCCACACGAGGCAATCTCGTAAAAGCCAGCAGAGAGAAAAACCAGTCGTCAAGAACTTGAACGCAATGCAAGACAACACACCAGTCTTCCTATCTGAATATTTAACATCATTCAACCAGAAGCTGTTGTACCAAGCAAAAAAAGGAAAATTAGAAACAACTTACCAAATTTTGTGGATCAGAGATGCCAAACTATTCTTGAGGAAGTCAAAAACTTCAAAGCCAATACAAATTAAAACCTCAGAAGACATAGAAAGGCTGCTACAGTGAAAACTAAAAGTCTCCTAATTAGTTCGAAAAGAAGACCACAATAAAAATGAATGTGAACCACCAATACAGATGCAATAACTCCAGAACATGCCGGCAATTTCACTTTGATCAGGCCTTTCTGATCATTCATTTGACATCCCAAACATCAACCTACTTACAACAGAGCAATCAAATCAATAAAAAATACGTATATCTAACAGGTCCTTAGATAAGCTCATAAAAACACTTCGAGGATTCAAGCAGATATGTTACATTTCAACCGAGATCAACAGCAACATTATATCTGTGATATTGCAATACTGGATCGCGATGAGTATTGAAACAAAAACACGAAACTACTGCCATCTGTTATCTGCATCAGGTAAGCTCTGTAGAAGCATTGAGACAGAAAGCAGCAATGCCATCCAAACATATTAACAAGTGTATCAAAAAGAGTGTACACAGTAACATGTTTACTGGATTTTTATAGAGAAATAAAATATCTGTAGTAAATACAAAATGTATATACATTATTGATGAAAAAAACATGAAAGACAAACAGTAGATAAATAATATATATTAATATAAAAGCATTCCATTATTATTATTACTACTGCTGAACTGTCAGTTGTAATGCTGCATGTATAGTGAACTGTATGCACATTCAAGCCAATCCAATAAACAAGGTGGATAAATATTTAATTAGTTTTAAAAATGTATAATTATTTTCTAAAATAATTATTTAATTATTATTTTATTTAGAATTTATTTATTATTCATTTAATTATTTCATACTTATTTATTTTAATAAATATTTACAAAAATAAATAATGCTGGATCTAATATACGCTTTCCTTATATAATTATATTTATAAAGAAATACGTACTCTGCATCTTGCACTGAGACTTTGTACTGTACAGAAAATGTCTCATGTATATACGTAATTAGTCTGTATGATAATAAATCTTTTAATAGTCACAACAATTATTATTATTATTATTATTATTATTATTATTATTATTATTATTATTATTATTTCGTTTAAGAAAATAAATTTTTATTCCGATAAATCGGATAACTTTCTATCGAATTTTTATGTTTCATTGTGATTTTACCTTGGAAAAGTAATGTTTTTAGCACATTACTGAAGTTTTTCGCATTTTTGGATAATTTATTGTTTAATAGCACATTTTTGTTAAGATATTACAATAATAATTATAGATTAAAATGGCGCGAATGCACACATTGCATACAAGAGAGATCAAACGAGTAGTGCATTAAATAGAGAAAAAGAAGGCTTGACCTGCTAATGAGAATATTGAAGATATTGAAGAAGTTAATGAAAATGAATTAATCTAAAAAATCGCGAAGTTAAAGCATATAATTAGCCATATACAGCACTGGAATTACAGAAAATCAAGCAGTAGTTGAATGAACATAACAAAATGAAGCAGCAAAATAAGAAACAAGTATGCAGAGAATCAGGTAAGTCATTAACGAAAATGTGGTAAGTAACGTTGACTGTAAAAAGAAGTATATCATTTGGTTTGAAAACTCAATGGACAATCTCTGTTGATGAGTGGAGTAGTAGTAGTAGGGGCAATAAGAACAAGATCAAGAGCAAGGTAAGATAAGGAATCAGGACGTGATCTTTTTTTTCAACTGATGACGTCATTTTGTGTGTGACGTCATTAGTTTGGAATGTTTGGAATTTCCATGGGGCATATGAGTCACAGGCTTCACTCCTTGTGTTTTGTTTGCGCATGGATTTATAGGTGATGATTGGAGATAAGTATTCGTATCGTGATTGGTGGGGCACTTTGAACACAATCAAGATCAAGATAAGATAAGGAATCGTGACATGTTTGTTTGTTCAGCTGATGACGTCATGAGTATGGAATTTTTCTGGCGACGTTCTGTGTATGATGTCATGTTGTTTGTTTTATTCAGATAAAACAAATAAATTTCGTAAATGGAATTGTGGGTAATGTTTAGAGATAAGGATTCATATCGTGGTTGGTGGGACACTATGAACCAAACAGGGAGTAAGGGTGATTGGGGGAAGTGACGTCAGTGTCCTCGATGTGAGTGTCAGATGACGATAATTTGTGAATAAGAAGTGACGTATTTGATAGTTGTAAATAAGTGATGTTGTTGTTCTGATTTTAACATATATTCACACCCACAAAACACACAAATAAAAGGTCAGAAATGCAGTTGACTCTTTTTCCTTATCGATAATATGCAGTTTGTTAATATGCTACACTAATGGTGGCTCAGTCTATGTTTTTTTTTCCCAGGGTAGCTCAATGTGTCTTGTCATGGCTAATATCTGCCAGCGACCCATATTTGCCAAATTTTTGTGTTTACTTGTGAACTTTTCTGACTGGGGGATTGGAATTCTCCTGCTCTTACTTGAGGGTTTGATAATACTTCCCACACAAGAATTCAAACTTCACCTTTTACATGGCTCATATCCTCCCTTTGATGTTTTGCATGGTATCATCAGTTTGGGGTTTGAGGAAGTAAACTAATTACCAGATATCAGTTTCCAAAGTTTTTTTACTTCTTTTCTACACCAACATTTTTTAAGAGTTTGGTAACATGATGAGTTAAAATATCTACAGTCTCTCTCTCTCTCTCTCTGTGAAATAACCAAATTCTAACAGTCGTAGTTTAAGTATGACTATTTTTTCTAGTCCGTTTGAGGTATCTACATATATAATAAATAAATTGTCAGTTTTCAGGCGAAATATTTTCCACTAAAATTCTGGCTAAATTTTTTAAAACACTATAAACGTTTGCTGCCTATTTCTTCTTGTTACTTTGCTACAAAAATTCATTTATCCTGTATTCTCATTCCCCAAACTTGTGTTGCTGTTACCTGCACAGTATTCGACACCTTTTTTTTCTACACAAAACTTTTTTAAGAGATATTAAATCACCAAATGCTAACAGTCATAATTTAATTCCAAAGCTCTGAACTTACTTAAGTAACTGAAATTTATTTACTTTTCTTTCTTTAGCATTAGTAAGTTTAAGTAATGAAAATGCGACGATTACATGTGACGATCAAAGCACGGTTACCATATTTCTTGAAAACAATATGCAACAATGTCAACCATCAAGAAAAAAAGAAAGAAAGAGAGAAAGAAAGACATATTGTAAAGAAAAATAAGATGTTTAACTTCGAATAAATATTTATGATCACAGCAAGCAAGAAATTCATCAGCTTTTCAAAGTTTTGAAATTCATACCAATGTTGTCAAAATGAAAATAAAGAAAGAATGAATGTAAGAAAGAAAGAAAAATTGTAAAGAATAATAAAATATTTACCTTCCAATAAATATTTATGATCACAGCAAGCAAGAAATTCATCAGCTTTTCAAAGTTTTGAAATTCCTTCCCATATTGTTTTCATCATTTGGTATCATTTAAATGAAGAAAGGGTCTGGCTATTAAGTTTGTTAATGTTTTTGATTTTTCTCTTCCAATGGCGAGTATTATTTCATATATACATGTTGATTCACTTGTTACCTGCATGATATGATACCCTTTTATTTTCTACAACAAACTTTTTAAGAGTTAGTAACTTGATTGGTTAAAATATCTAATGTCTCTCTGTAAATAACCAAATTCTAACAGTTGTATTGTTAGAATTTGGAACGACAGTTTTTTCTTAGTCTGGTAAAGGTATCTACAGATGTAGAAACAAAATTGTCACTTTTCAGTTCGTTCATACTTTATTCACCAAACTAAAATGCCATTATTTGCTTCGGTCTCTGTTTTTAATTCCCTCAACACTAGAATATGGGTGGTAATATTGTTAAATAAGTTTCAAATTGCACTCAAGTCTCTTGATTTTATCTGCAGATTATGATACCTTTTTATACAGCAATCTTTTTAAGAGTTTTAGTAACATGTTGGGTTAATAAATGTACTGTCTCTCTGTAAAATAACCAAATTCTAGCAGTCATATTTTAAGTAGGACTGTTTTTTCTAGTTTGTTGGAGGCATCTACATATATTATAAATAAATTGTCATTTCTCAGGTGAAATATTCTCCACTAAAATTCTGGCTATAAATTCAATACCCAATTCCTTTTGCTTCAAAGAGTTGACACAGTTTCTTGAAATATTTGAGGGCTTGCATGAACCAATAAGACTTTTAATTTGCTGAGTTGATTTTCAAAAAAAAGTGTCTGGTTATTCTGTGGCACGAAATTTCACAAGAAAAATAAATTCATTTGTACTTCATTTCAAAAAAACACAATTACTTCATTACAATCACATCTGTCTTCTGTTTTTCTTTTTTTCATCCTCCAAATGGAATAGCATTTGTTGTCAAGTGTATAAAAAATGTTTCGACTGCCTGTCATATGTTTTTAAACTTTTATCATGTAAAAATATTTGAAAAGAAAGGAAAAATGTACCTTATTTTCTTTTTTACACCAAGCTTTTTAAGAGTTTGGTAACGTGATGGGTTAAAATATCTGCAGTCTCTCTGTAAAATAACCAAATTCTTATCTTACTTAGTGTGGGGAAAGGTTATATTTGTATTTGTGTTATCTGGAGAGTACAACACTTTTTTCTATACCAAAGTTTAAGAGTTTAAGTTATGTTTTGGATTAAATTATCTGTTGTCTCTCTGTAAAAACACCAAATTCTAACAGGGCGGATTTTCGAGTATGTGAACGAAATGTTTCTAGATAACTCAAACAATGTCAATATGTAGCATTAGACAAATTTCACAATAATTAATTACAGGATATCAGGTTTCCCATGTTCCTGGCATTAATTTCCAGTAGTGATTTTTTTACAATAATTAAACCTAATTGCTTTAAGGTATAAAGTTAAGGATTTAAATATGAAATTCTAAGCTGCATAACTGAGTAATAATTTAACTGTGGAAAACACAACAACAACACACATCTTTGAGCATTTAAGTTTTAAAAATGCATATTTTATTTTGCTGAAATATTATTTACAAACAAAAAAAATTCAAAACTTTTAATTACCTGAAAATATTTCACAATATTTAGTTTACACTCTTAACAATTTCCAAAGATTTCAATAAAGAAAAATGTTTATTACTCACTATTTCTTGGTTACATTATATCAAAGTAGTTGGTCATGCAAAAGAATTTTCAAATCAGATACCATAGTTAGTACTCATCCATACATTTGATATTGCATCAGTCTGGAAATGACACCATGCATCGTTAAGCTTTCTATGTATTCTTTGGTCCAGAAATATACACAAGCAGTTTTTGTAAAATCTTCATAAATGTCCCAAAATAAAGAATCTTTATCAAATTGGATAAAATCTTGAAAGGCTAGTTTTACTATTGGTGAATTTATTTGATTAGCAATAATTTTCCCCATGTTATGAATAGCTGGTAATTCTGTTTCCAAAAATAGTAAATGATTCTCAATATCATATATTTTTGGAGAAAATCTCTCAGCTTCTTAACAACTAATAGAGAAAACTTTACACACACTAGCGCTTGTATCATCGAGCATTAATTCCCCATCTTGGCATTTCAAAAAAATAACATTCACCAAGTTCCATTTCTTAGTCAACTCTTCTTTGCAAGTAGCTGACAGTATCAGACCACTTCCTGCAAAACCTTTCCCAAACAGTCCTGGATAAATACATCACAATATACATATCTTCTAAAATAATCACAGGTTTCCATCCTCTCAGAGCTATGTGAAGAGTTTTGTCTCTTGCTATTTTCCTGAAGAAAGAAAATTTCAATGACTTTTGTAGTTCACTGATTATTTTACTTTATTGGACACAAAACACCACAACACAATATGATAGATGCACTGAATGAACGAATTGCATAACTGAAAAGACACTCAACTTGATTGTTTTTCCTTATAGTACTGGTTACCTGACCCTTACCCTGACCGTTCCTTCCAAAACGAAACTTTCATGCAGATGACTCACACACATGTTTTTGTATGCTGGTGGATTTCATGTTGATGTGAGTTTATCCTACTGTGTGACACCATGGGGCAAATTTTATCTCTGTGGTTCAAATTCATCCAAAGAAAGATGAGCAAGCTTGACATTTGAAGATACCTTTTAGTGATGTCACCTCAAAATGATAACCAATGAGATGAATGATATCGGCATTTTGGGATGTCTGCAATAGTTGGGATGGGAAAAAATTACATTACGTGGTGGAGGTGAAAGGGTAGTTGAGAGGGTGACAGTGGTCTTCCCTGCAAGGCTCCCCCACCCTACCTCAAAAAAATGAGATTTTTGTTTTTGCTCCTCAATTATCAGCATGAGTTGGAGGTGACATGACTAAAAGAAATTCGGAAACATCGAGCTCGCTCATCTCCCCTTGCATGAGCAGACATCTTCTGGAAGAAAGGGAGGGTGGAGGAGCCCTGTTGTCAAATATCAATAGGGGGAGCCTATTGACATTTGACAACATCTGTGTCACCTATTTCATGGCTCTTATCCTCCTTTACATGGTTTGCACAGATGTTGTCAAATGTCAATAGGCTCCCCTTTTGACATTTGACAACAGGGATCCTCCACCCTCCCTCTTTTCCAGAAGATGTCTGCTCATGCATTTGGATTGTCATGTGGGAAGTATTATCAAATCCTCAAGTAAGACCAGAAGAAATCCAATCCCTTCAGTCAGAAAAGTTCACAAGTAGACGCAACAATTTGGCGAATATGGCTCGCTGGCACATATTAGCCATGACAAGACACATTGATCTACTGTGGAAAAAAAAACATAGATTTAGCCACCATGAGTGTAGAAAATAAACGAACCGCATAGTAACTATAAGGAAAAAGAGTTAACTTCATTTCAGACCTTTTATTTGTGTGTTTTGTGGGTGTGAATATAAGTTAAAAATCAACAATTTGTAATATTCAGAAAACCTCGATAATTCCAAGATACCGTATTCTTCAATGTAATTTAATATTTTTTGTTTAACTTAAACATAGCATGTGATATTGGTCATTTCAATGAGCTGTGATCGTATGTTTTGGTAATTGCAATTCTACATCTAATACTGAATAGTTTTTTTTATAAGAATAATCATAGGATGCATATATTAGAGTATCACCATGGATACATTAGCGAGTTTTCATGTCTAATATGTGTGGTTGAGTTAATTATTCTGAAAAGTCGAAACATTGCCGCCATTTTAATTCTACTCTATCTCTAAGAATCCCCATATTATTTAACAGTAAAGAAATACCACAAACTTTATTGGAAAATTAGTACTTCCATCTATAGGCATCCAAAGACAAAACTTGACCACAATGATGGATGTTTGTCACCCTGAGAGAATTCCAAGATATCTTATTCACCAAGTAATATCACAGAGACGTATGTTACCCCAGTGCTGTAGCTAGAGCCTTTGCCGGCCGGGATGGCCCCTGAGTTTGCCATCCCTCTCAATACCAAAAATACTACAAAAAGTCAAAACGACGTATATGGAAATAAATTAAAACACTATGTTTATTTTTGAAATAAAACTTTACTTTTAACGTTTTGAAATGTTAATTTTCTTGCATTTCTGTTAGAAAAATTTATTTATTTATTTGTATTATGCATATTACGATAATAATTAATGCATATCCTTATAGACATGTTGAAAATATGTGAAAAATCAGTGCAGCAGAAGAGTTGCACTGATTGTTCTTTCACTTTACGTATAATAATTGAATAATTTTTTTTCGAATTTCAGAATTTTCAAATGTTTGCTTTGAAAATATTATGTCAAATATTTATATTTTTAAATAATATTTATTGAAATAAATATGTTCTTTTGCTTTTGTTTCTAGTCAAATAGCATTATATGGATCATCAGATTTCAGATTTAGAAACGATTTTTTGTTATTCATATAGACAAAATAAAAACAAAATGTTAAAATGCTACATTGCTTTACTCGGTTTCCGACTGTGTGTCTTTTTGGTATCAAAAATTTATATCGAATGATATTTTAGCAGTGATTCTTCGCCTTCGTCATTTATTTATTTATTTGTATTATGCATATTATGATAATATCTAGTGCATAACCTCGTAGATATGTTGAAAATATAATGTGAAAAATATCATATACGGAATGATTCAAAATTTTTGCTCATTTTGAAGATTTTCTAATGCTTTCCCCCCACTCCTTATCCTCTCCTGGAACTGAATTGCATAACTACAATAAATTTCTATACAGGTTTGAAAGCTTTTCTAGACATCATTCAAAATCAATTACTTCATTTTACCATTTGGACAAAAGATATACGGCAATCAGACTGTACCGTGAAGCTTCTAATTCTGTTATATTTATTTGCAATCTAAAACCAGCTGTTCTACTGTCTGCTGAAATTATGTGAAATTTTAGAAATAATATGCTATATTTCCACCATGCAAAATTGTTTATATGCATATCACACAAAAGAAAGTTCAGTAGTATTATTTTCGTTTTTTGTTCATTAAAAAATTCTAAATATTACTTCTTGTGCTGCTGGAAGCTATTTCTGAAATTATCTACGTCTTATAAATGCTTGGTAATATCCTCTTAGCTGGAGGAAAAGTTGAAGGCTTATTACTCTCAGTACTATCTATTGAGAAAGAAAAGAGAGAACATGCAAGTCAAACTAAAATGCCTCAGGCTGTCGTGCAGAATATGTCAAGAATGTCTTGTTTCCTTTTCGATTGTTGATTACCTATATCCTAACAGAAATACTGCCATTTCGTTTACATGCTTATACATTATTTATGCCAAAATAATTGCTTCATTTATAATGATCAGTCTCACTTTTATTATCAAAAATTAGAAATTAAATCATACAATTATCTTCAAAAAGAAGATTTGAATTATTTTCAAAAAAAAAGGTGCATATGCTTTCATAATCTTCTTTTTTGGGGGGGGGGCGCTATAGAACCTAATTAATCTCCGGATATTTCAGAGAATTTATTTCATAAATCGTTCGCAAGACAGCTGTTACAAACGTAAATCACTTGGGGAACATACCCATTCATTTTAGTGTAAAATAGTAGCAAAGGTTCAGTTACTTTAGATATGTAATCTAGAAGAAAATGTTATGTCTGCTGAGATTAGTATCTTACGTGAATAATTTTTCTGACATGATTTCTCTATTCGTTATAATGTACCCAATTTCCAGATTTTTTCTCTCCTTCAGACTCCATGTTAAATGCAGTGATTTCTTCTTTGTACTACAAGAAAAAAAAATCAGATAACAAGAAAAATATGTAGTATATTCATTTCCACTGGCTGAATTTACAATGTTGTTTCTTTGTGTTTTGAAGAGAAAGTGCAAATGACTTTTTTCTTACTATTTTTGCCATTATAACATCTCGTATAATTATAAGAGTCACATTTTACCATTTTTATCCCACACGAGAAACAGAAATAAGGTAGTAATAAAATTGTTGATTATGGTAAACTTCATTGTAGCAGAAATTTTTATTACAAAACTTTGTAATATATATCTCCGAAACAAGAAATTTGGAACCCACATCACATCAATGTTGAGAGTTAGCAAGGTGAAAATGTTCCCATTATTATTTATATATTTCATTTATTAACTAGGGAAGGCTATGCCCACCCCCCCGTGTTCTGGTCTGGTAGGCCAGTTCTCGATCAATTGTGATAACTCGTAAGGGGTTCAGCCCCTGAATTCTGATGACTCGAATTTTCAAGACTCGACACTCAGGGTAGCCCCTGAGTTTCAAAACGTTTCGAAAAACATGATATAAAAGGATTATCATTTTATATGTATATAGGGTAGATTTTATTTCATTGTTTTTTATTGTTTTGGTGAAATAAGATACTTTACCTGGAATACCCTTACCAGTTCCTCTGGAACTGAAAAGAGTATTGCAGTTCCTCTTATATTTTATTCCTTCGAAAATATCATTCTGTGTCATAAAAAGAACTTAAAAATTCGCCTTCAAGATGAAAAGGAAACAGTTCGTTCAGGTATCCCTCTATCAATATTTGTAGTCCTGAAAAGGACTGTTTTGATGGCCTTGAAAACAAACATTTTTTATTTCATACTGTTCAGAATTTAAAATTCTTGAACAGTGTGGAATACCATGAAGCAAGGGTAAACACACAAAGTAGTTTTACACTCAGGGCACCAGATTTTTGTTTCCTTTCTGATATTTTTTTATTACATAACATTTGCGTGCAGGTTTTTTTTTATTAGCCGTTGGTGGTAGATTTTCGGGTAAATGGTTGGAATTAGCAGCGTTCAACCTCAGATGTCTGTCAGGATTTCCTGTTTTTCTGCTTGCTGAAGAAGGCGCATGTGCATGCAGCAATGCTTTCTCAATTTCTACTCTGTATTCTAGATATGTTATGGTAGACAAGCATTTTTTCTTGTGCAGGAGGGAACTGTTCCAAATAACAAAATCTAATACATGTGTAAACACTTTTTTAATATTTTTTATGCTGTTTCCTCATTACAGAGTAGAATGATAACTGCTGATCGCACCTGTCGAATTCACCCATAGTGTCGTTGTATGCACACACAGCAATGGGTTTTTCTTTCTTCAAACCATGCTTCTCCACGGATTCCGTTAATGGATTGTGCAGGGAAGACAGCAGAAAAACATCTTTTTTGTCTTTCCAACATAGTTCAAAGACTTTCCCTCGCTGATAAGCTCGGATTTCCCCCTTCGGTAGCTTTCCTGAAGCCAGATCTGGAGGCATATCTCTCCTTTTTGCATTTACAGTACCATAACTATCTGTACAATGCTGTAAAATCAAATCAGCGAGTTCAGGACACATATAGTAATTATCCGTTGTAATGCAGTAACCTTTCCCCAGTAAAGGGTCTATCAATATCAGACAACATACATAAATAATATGTATATTGTCTGATTTATAATTTGCTAATTTATAATAATCACCACATAGTTTCAGTATCGAAAAATTAAAGTTATGTGGAACAATTACTAGAGAAAAATAACGAATTAAATTAAAACCGTACCTTTGTTTCATAACAGTTTTCGGATGTGTGATAGTAATGCCATGGAAAGGGGGGGGGTTAAACTATCAGAAGCGAAATAAAGTTCAATTTTATTGTGAAAGGAAATGAAATTTTGATATACATATTTTGAATGATAAAAAATAAGCAAATGTATCGCTTACTTTAAAAATTGGAGAATAAAATATCTGAATTATGCAGAATATATAAATTTAAATTATAACTGTTAATTTCATTTTATAATGACCAATTATACAAGGAAACCAAGAAAGTGAAAGTACAAAGAACAGTATATTACTATGCAACATGAAGAAAGATTTAGTGATATGATTAAAGAATTTCATGTTATTCTCTATAAAGCAAAGTTGCTCAAGCGTGTCCTAAAGGAAATCTGTGAAGAATTATTCGATTTCGAAGGTTTTGTATAAAAATAAAAATAATATAAACTGGAATGTCGGCAGCCGGTTTTCTTTACTTTTTTAAAAGAATATTTCAAATAATTATCGTGAATTAATTTCGTCGAAAACAAAGAAAATTTTTTGTCTAGTAAGCGATTAGAAAAAAATTAGCGCAAAAAAATAAATAAGTAAATTGGTTCTCCAAGATAAGGCTTTGTTCACTTATATATTTTTAAGTCAACAGATTATACAAGATATTTGTTTTGTCCACACATTAAAATTGTATTGTACAATAAAAATAGAAAACAAAAATATAAATTATTTCTCTATTTTTAGTCTATCCTATATAACTAAAATCCAGTTGACCAGCATGAAACAAGGAAGTGCGTTTCTTGTTATAGGCAACTAGACGCAGCTACGAACGCGAGATAATCCGATTAACCGTTCTCTTCAGCGTGAGGGTTTATCACACTTTCTAATGGACATGATAGTCAAATTGCACTTCTTATACAGGTTCTTTAAACAGGTGGGCTGAAATATATCCAGATTTAGCTGGACATCTATAGACGTCCTGGCCATTTGAGAGGTTAATTAGTTTTATTTAGAAAAACTCCTCTCACAACAAGCAACATTTACAGCAATTGTGAGGAAAATTTGCTATGGTATTACAATAGTTGGAACCGAGTTTTCGAGACTCTATTTTAGAATTAACGTCAAACGTTCAAATAGATTCCAAGTGGTGCCCAGGGTGGATCGCCTCCCTCCTCCCTCCCTAGCTATGCATCTGTGATCCCCAGAAATTTCCAAACACATAACGACATGATTCCTTATCCACTAATATATCTTCCTTTTCAAATCAAAACAATTACGTCACTTATCTTCATCTGAAAACAACACTTACATCCAGGACACTGATGTTGCTGCCCTCAATCACACTTACCCCTGTTTGGTTCATAGTTTCCCACCAATCATGATACGAATCCTTATCTCTAAACATCATCCAATTCCATACGCGATCAAAACAAACAGTGTGATGTCATGCACACAGATGGTCCCCAGAAAAATTCGAAACTCATGACGTCATTAGCTGAATAGACAATCAAGTCACGATTTCTAATCTTATCTTGATCTTTATCTTGTTCAAAGTGCCCCACCAATCACGACATGAATTCTTATCTCTAATCATCACTCATAATTCCATACGCGAACAAAACACAAGAACTGAAGCCATTGACACATATTCCCCCATGCAAATTCCAAACATTCCAAACTCATGACGTCACACAAAATGACGTCATCAGTTGAATAAACGATCACTTCACGATTCCTTATCTTATCTTGATCTTATTGCCCCTACTACTATTGAGCGGATTATAACATCAAGATTTTCCAAACCAAAAAATAAAAATATAGCACATGCAATTGTAAAAAGGAAAAGAAAATTAAAAGAGATCATATTTATAATTTGGGCAAACCGCTTAACTAGCGATAAACTCAGTATGAGAGGAAGAAAGAGGGATGAAAAAAGAAAGTGAAAATCATACGTATATGACCTAGACATGTTAAAAATGAATTTAGAAGGGCTATAATGGCAAACTGATTCGATGTGCAGGATGTGTAAAAGGAATGGTTGCGATGCTTTTGGATTGTGGAGTGCATATAATGGAAGATTCGACAAGACTCCTGATACCAAAAACATTCTACAGATAAATGCCTTTGGTATCAGCTCCCTGGTATAGTAGGTCTCATACCAGTTAAAGCTAGTAAATATTATGATATCGAAGAACAGATTCTGTGGAAATTAAATTATGATGGGAGGAGTGGCAAAAATCTGTGGATAAAACTGACAAAGTTATGTAAATGTTTTAATAATGGGAATGAGTATTTTCATGGGAATGATTTGGAGGAGGAAACTATTTCGACTTGGTGTTCGTCCAGTTCGGACCTTTCATAATGGCCAACGATGACTATATATAAAAGACACTAGAGAAGAACAAGATCTTCAAGTTGTCCAACTGTGTCACGCAGACTATAGAAAAGAATATGCAGGTAGCTTTTTATGACTGTACAAGAATGTTAGGAGTGTCAGAAACAAAGGGATAGAGTTTGCTGCCTTTGTAATTATCTTGGGACCTCAGATTATCGGAATTAATGATTTGAATCCAGATAGGACTGAGACGTATTGCTAACGGTGTTTCATGATGCACTGAGTTTGATGCTCTCTAGTGTGAGGTGGAGTCTAAAAAGATCAAATACATAGTGGGGAGTTGTTATTGACCTGGTGGATCAGTTACAAAGGACGAAGAATTGCATCACCAAATAAAGATGATGTGCCAAAAAGAGTATCCATAATTGAGAACTTTTTTAAACGGAATTTCTTGAGCTGCTGCGAGACAATTTTCTCAAGCAGCATGTGACTGAAGAAACTCGATGTCAAAGCGTATTAGCGCTGATTACAGTGTCAGATGTTGTTGTCATACGTTGCTTACTTGGTTAGCGGCTAAGTCAATGAATGTTCCATTCAGAAAAGATGACATGCTGAACTACCTAGCAGGATATTATGACGCTTAGACTGTTAAGCCTGTAAAGTTTATGCATTTTATATTCAGTTTTCAATTTTATGAGGTGAAAACAGAATTTTCGAAAATAAAACATATCCACCACAATATCAGTTCGATTAATGCACCTTCAACTGCGATCATCTGATAATAATTAGTCACGTCCTAGAGAGATCGTACCTAGGCCTTTTTATTCAAATGCCATTCTTGTTATCAAGCGTGCTAAAGAGGTTTATTTATTAGTATTATATATAATGCCATTAAAAAGTCTAATCTCTAATGGCCATCAAGGAAAATTTCACTAAACCTTTTGCTTTATCAGAACACTGACATATCCTTATTCACATAACATAGGAGTATCCTAGGCGTTGATTGCTCAACTGTTATAAAAGGTGATCGCTATTTAATAAACAATTTCTGCAACCAGATTCCTCGACATTCTTCATACGGAAATATGGAAAAAATAAGTTGTTAACATGCATGATGGCTACAGGATATTTTTGAAGATTATTTTAATCTCATATGTAAATCTCGTCCCTCGTTCCTTCATAAAAATATCACGATGAATTTATTTGTTGAGCAGGAAATATATTTGTTAAAACCATATTTCTATTAGATTTTCAATTGGTGACTTATAAATATCCATGAAGAAATTAATATCCTTTAGGAAAAGACCAAATTACTTTCCTACTAACTATATTTTCCGGAGGCCATTTCATTCTTTTATACTCCTTTATGGATACGATAGAACCTTCGTAGTTTAGCTTGTATATACGAAGCACTTTGTTCAGAAACACCTGTTCGATTCCCGTAAAAGATGACAGGAACCTTTATATGGTCTCTATCGACTAAACATGAGTTAGCTGGTTTCATACGGGGATAGAACATTTCTTCTTCCGTAAACTCGCGTTTTTCGTCCCTCAAAACAGGAAAACCGGCCCATGAACACTTCCCCGGATTTACAGCCATGCATACTTACGACCAAGTCATAGCCCTAATTCTTCAGCTATATGTCAGTCCCAAGCCCGGATAAAATGGGGGTAGTTAGGGGCAAGCAATGGTGAACTACCCTCTAAAAAGTTCACCAGCATACCTTTGTTGCAAGAACACTTATCTACAACGTTAACAAGAATCGGATACGACAGAAGGGTTAAATCATAATCATCATCATCATAGATACGATAACAGTAAACAACGAATTTCTGCCTTCCTCCATCCCCACCTCCGAAATACTTGCAATTTTTATTGTTAATGTCAGTCTCCATCTCCATTCGAAACGGAGTATAATCTGATATATCAAATCGCTCAATGTTAGGGGAAATTGTTTTCATGCTGTTAAGTCATTTCTGTAATCCGATAATATAGATTCGCAGTTTCATTAGATTCGTATCTAACCTAATTTATGATCGGGGAAATTTAGATGAATGATAGTGGTATACATCATTAGCTGTTAAAACTAACCTGATATTTTAAATTTAGTATTTTAATGCTTTTCCTGTCATCATATTCTATTCACGCACTGCATTGCGTTGAAAAATACCTAGATTTCATATTCTTCCTGAACACACCCTTATTGGAATCTGATTAATGAAGTGTTTTTTTTTTTCTGACATGAGCTGAAAAGTTTTTCCTGTATCTGCACTGTAAACACCTATTACTAGTTTGCATATTTTTGTGATATGTCCTATTTTCCTTCTATACCCAACGTTTTAAGGCCACATGCTATCAATCTGTTTCTAAGGCAAAGTTGAACAATCTCACATTAACTATAAGTAAACGGTAGTGGAATGATATGACGAAATTATTATAAAAATAACGAGAAAAATATTCTTTTAAGTAAAACTTTAAAAAAAAATAGAAATCGGAATAAAATAGGCTGTCTTTCAGTAACATTAGAGAGACTAGAACCGTGTTAGGAATAATTACTTTAATTTTCTGACGTTTCGGCCTTCTTATAAAGGTCATCATCTGGAGCATACACATACATGCAGAGAAGAAAGAGCCAAATTGCATTTTAAACAGTAAGTCAAAGCAATAATAATTTAATCAACCGTTATTATACGCTTTAGTAATTTATTCACATTTTATAATAAAGCAACCGAATCGGATAAGATAAAGGTTTCCACCATGTTACTGCTGGACCGTATAAACGCATTGGAAAATTTACCAAAACAAAAATTATTATTGAAAATGGAGCAAATGTGAATGGACATGTGACTGACTGCATGGTTAGTAGTTGCTAACAGACATCCGTGGGCGATGTATGGTGAGTGGTATCAACGCGAATGATAGTGAATAGGGGTGTGCAAGAGGAACGCAAACATATTTCATTATTTATCGGATGAATTGCGTTTTTCGCTTCCTTTCTCTTAAAAGAGTTAAACATCCATTTTTGCATTTTGATATTAACACTTTACAATTCATTTATATTCAAAATTCACAATAACAATTCCATTTTCATTAATATGCAATAGATAACACTATGTGCATTCATTTCACTTTTCATAATAATAATTAAAATTAAAAAGAGGTGGTTGTGAATGTTTCGTCTGTGAATGAATTTAGGGAGAAGTATGATAGTTGTCGTGTAAATAATGGTTAGTATGTCAATGTGAGGTCTTCCGTGATGAGTCTGTTGACTCCATGAAGACACCGTTATAATAATAATAATAATATTTGTTTTTATTGTTCTCACAAATATTTACATATGTACAATGATCATCTATTCAGTATATTATTTTACAAGGTTCAGCACTTTGTGCTACATATAATGAGGTTTAAATAGTAATGATGATAACATAGTTTTCTTTTTTTTTTGAAATAACAATCACTGTAATAATTTACAATTATATTGTTGAGTTACATAAGTTGTATAATATTAAATGTTGAAGTTTACTTTTTTTTCAATTTTAAGAAAGTGTGATTATACAACAGTATTTACACATATGCAAACTATTATACAGGGTGTTCCAGATAAATTTGACAGTTTCGTAAGGAAAAAGAAAATCTTCTTTGTATCTATTAAATTTAATGAATTGACAAAAAAACATTACAGGCAGAGTTAATTACAATACTATCAACAAGATTTACTCAAAATAACCACCATTAGCATCGATCACAGCTTCAATTCTGCTTCGGAACCTCGAACAAGCTGATGCTACAGTCTCCCTGGGAAGGGCCGCAAAAACTGTTTTAATTTTATCCATTAACTGGGCTTTTGTATTACTGGAAGTGCGATTGGTGTCTTTTTCAACTGCGCCCCATACAAAATAATCCATGGGGTTAAGGTCTGGGGAGTTTGGAGGCCAAACATTTGGACTGGTGAAGTCGTAGAAATTTTCAGACAACCATTTTTGACTTTTCCCAGAGGTGTGGCAAGGGGCCGAATCCTGCTGCCATACATACGGCCTACCATTGGCTACCCTTGTTATCCAGGGCTTGACTGCAGTTAGCAACTCCACGAACAAAGCCCGAATTCCAATGCCAGGGTTCTTCAACACCTGTTCCTGCAGATTTGCGAGGAATTCTGCTGTACGAACGCAATCAGATAGTCTGCTAGGGATCTTTCTTCTTGCTACATCCTCGTAGTCACCATTGCAAGTCTCTAGTTCATGCCTGATTGTTTTTACTGTATTCAGGGAGCATTGGGCAGCAGTCGTAATATCCTTATTTTGATGGCGGGCACGAATCATCATGATACAAGTTATTCTCTTCCATGATTCAGGTGGGTTCCAGCTATCCATCCTTTCTGACATCTTGTATATGAATGAAGAAGGGTCCAAACTTTTAAATGAAGAGAAGTGTGTGTTAATACATGTAACTTACGGAAAAATATAATTAATTATAAATATGTCAAATTTATCCCGAACACCCTGTATTTTCTAATTCTCACCCAACATACAATGTAAACTCATGATTTACTTTTTTTATTACATTGCATATATTTGTTCAGACCTCCCACATCCTGAAGCGTGCCCCCAGGCCAGGATTTTTGGCAGGTCCTCTAACTGTCGCTCAGGTTAAGGACAACACATTGCTCTACTGCATTTAGGATCAATTAGTTTAAATGATAACACAAAAACTTAGCCAAATCATTTTCGATGCAACAAATTTCTGGGGGATTAATTCGTTCTTGACTATATCTAATATACCTAAGAAATTCCCATTATGAACATCTTCAATCTTCGTGTTCTCTCCTTGAAATGCTAAACCTCTGGATGATAAAAATAACGTTACATCTACAATCCATTGCAGAAGTGCTCTCCACTTATTTGTTTCATATTGAATTTTTAGTCTTTATCGATTGCAAGTCTTTATCGATTCCATTTCGTTTCAATGACTGCAAAAGGGATTTCCAAGCCAGATATTGTTCGCTGTGTTCAGCACTATTTTCGTGAAGAGGCAACATATCATACAACTTTTTCCAAGGCTTACTTCAAGGCGAAAATCCTTCTTGGGCTAAACTGCTAAAGTGTTTGTTATTAGAGCGCAACAAATACGACATGGTAGACAATAAAGATTTTCTTTCGATGCACACAATGTTAACTATTCTCTTCGAAAATGTTCTCTTGTTCTTTCGTTTTCGTATAGAGCAAAAAATCTTGAAATATCATACCATTAAGATCTCTTGGCAATTCCATATAAATATTTTGGAATTCTTGAAAGCTGATACTTCGTACTGTCTCTTTCCACATATTGTTTGAGATTACTCTAAGCGAAATGCTAGGGATATCATCAGATTTTTCAACAGGGCCTACAACTGAAGCATCAACTGTATCATATTCTTCCATAGTCACTCCTCCTGCAGGTGTTTCACTTGCTGCCTTTTCTTCCGTTGCAAGAGGTTCACATGTAACAGTCGCTTGACTTTCGACTGACTTTTGAGTTTCGATTTGACATTGATATTCTGTTTGGATTTCAATGTCACCAACATTATCACCACCTTCACTATGATCAGTACTGGGAAACTATGACCTTTTCATTTTCAGATTTTAAAAGTTTGGTTATGATTTGACGACCTCGCGATGCTTTCAATTATCTCTCTCTCTCGGATTTAAGTTTCCTCTTCTGAACTCCGGACTTATGTTTGTACTTTGAATCAGATATTGGGATTTTATTTATTTTAATTTATTTTAACTAGAACGTCTTTGCTTGCTTGAGAGCAATTTACTTAAATATTTTTAACATCTCAAATTTGTATGATCTGGAAAAAAAAATTAAGTTTGTTCCATATAAAAAATCATAACAAAAAATGGTTTATATTTTCTTTTACTTAATAACTAGCAAACGTTTAATTCAAATAAGACAAATACTTCTCGAACAAAGAATTTTGAAGAAAATTTTCGGTTTCTTGAGATCAACTTAGCCAACTAAAACCATCAAACAAAGCTTTCTCTTTTATGAATAAAATAAAATTCTCTCAGCATCCGTAGCATACGCACCAGTAAGGCAGCGTTCTGGTAACATCGGGGCAGCATCGGCATTGAAACGACGGAGTGCATAGAAAGCGAGACGGTCGAACGAAAAACGAAAACTAAAATAAATCCTTTCAAATGGGAAGTTCAGAAGCGTAACCATAATTCTGAAAAGACGGATAATGGGAGGGAAACGATTGCACAATTTAGTAGTCCCTCTCAACACATATTCGTTCTTACATTATAAAGTTTCTTTTTGTCTTTTGTTAGTCTCACTTAACTGGTCGACCCAACAATTCCGGGACCCAAGGCTACAGCACTGTCAGCGTTACCCTTGTGGGAGCCATGCATTTGTTACAGTTATTACATACATTACATAATTTGATTACATATGATACTTACATTACATATATTACATGTGTTAAGTACATTACATGCATTTGGTTACATATGATACATCTTGGATGAGAACTAATTTCTCTGCTTTAATCCTCGAAGCTTATCTGAGGATGATACCAGTTGGTTATTATTTATTGATTTGTTTGCTGTGTTGGGAAGCTACGAAATCTATGATTTAGAAATTCGCTCGCGCGCGCACACACACACACACTCACACACGACAACTTCGAATGTATTGATGCGTCGCTGAACTAGAAGGCTGAACGAACATATTGTGCTTCAGTAAGTTTGTATGCTATTTTGGATGCGCGTTTCTTGTTCATAGCAAGTCCTTAGAGCTCTTTTCAGGCTATTGTAGTTAGTAAGGTTTCTGTATTCAAAAGGTAATTTGTTTATCATGTCTGAGATGTAGAAGTTTGGTGTGACCTGTCCGTAGTGAATATTGTATTTATATGTAATATAATTAGTTGTCTGAGGTCTTGTTATGCGATATGTGTTTCTGAATGTCCTGTAGTTGGCATCGAAATACGGTTTTAGCAAAGCTGCATAGTGACAAATGTTTTGCTCAATGTATTTTGTGTTCTGACATTGGAGTATATATAAGGTCGTTATTTTCTCTTTGTTCCCAAAAGATCAGTTTTATGATTTTCTACTGTAAAATCATTGATCTATTTTGTTTGTAGGGTGCACTGAATGCACACTTTGTTATAGCTCATCTTAGTATATCTTGTAGTAGTGCTTTGTACATTATTATTTTTACGGGTGTGGTAACTATGTCTTTTAACCTGTAGAGTTTGCCACTTATTGTTCGGAGTTTGTTTTGTAGATGGTTTATGTGGCTATTCCATTTCATATCTGCATCAAAGTAAATTTCAAGGTATCGTATTGTTTCAACCTGAGTGACTGTAGTGGTTTTGCTGTTCTGTGTGATTTTTATGTTGCAGAGTGGATGTTGGATGGTTATATATTTATTATCAACTGGTTTAGTCAGTGGATTTCTGAATATCATTAATTTTGTCTTATATGAGTTTAGGTGTATGGAGTTTTTTATGAGCCAGTGTGTGATCAGATTTATGTCATGATGCCCATTTATTTGGGCTATGTTTGTGTTATTATGGATGGATATTATCGCTGTATCGTCTGTGTATTGTGGAATATCTTACCTTTGAGTGGTAGCCGATAATATCGTGCGTGTAAATGTTGAATAGAATTAGGCGGAGTACAGCTCCCTCTGGCACTCTGCGGGTTCCTGGTAGCTCTCTACTTCGGTTTGAACCGATACATGTGATATGCTTTCTATTTTGGAGGTAGTTTGTAAACCTCCTGTGCAGAGGCCCGACTATTCCAACATGCCTCAGCTTTTCTAACAAGGTTTGATGTGTGAGTGTATCGAAAGCTTTAGTTAGATCAATAAACACCACCATGGCAATTTTATTTTTGTCTAAGGCGATATTAATTAAGTTTGTTAATTCTTCCAAGAGAGATGTTGTTCCCTTATTTTTCTGAAAGCCAGTTTTGGGGATAATATGAAAGGTCTCTGTATATTCTGTGAGTTTCATTAGTACGATCGCTCCATAATTTGACTGATAATTGGTAATGTTGCTATGGGTCCGTAATTGATGATTAAATTTCTTTTTCCATCTTTGTATCTGGGTGTGATTATGGCGGTCTTTAGCATACTTGGTATCTTGTCCTGTTTGAAATATTTTATTTATTAATTTTAGTAGGATATGACTTAAACTAGTTGTATGTTCCTTTATATCTTTAGGTCTGATACCATCTATTCCTGCACCTTTGTTTGGCTTGATTTGATTTATTGCTAAGGGAAGTTCTGTTTCTTTTATCGTTGTGAACCATAATGTCTGTTTTGATTGTGGTCCAAGTGGAAGTTCACGTTTTGTGATTGGGGGAATATTTTGTCTGCAGTTCTTGGATGGAGTCTGCAAAGTATTGGTTAAAATCATTTGCTAGTTGTTGGATAGATTTTGCGTATTTCATAGCGCTGTGTTTTATGGTTTCGGAGGCGGTGGTGTTGGGAGCACGATTTAGCATCTCGTTTGTCAGATGCCAGGTTTGTTTCATGTTTGTTTGTGCAGAGGTTAATTTGTGTCTGTAGTAGTTTCTTTTTTCATTTCTTATTTGTGTTGTAAGACGATTCCTTGTTATCCTATATTCAGTTTTTAAAGCGGTGTTATTTGGATATTGCTTTAATTCTTTCCACAAAGCGTCCTTTCTGTGTATTTCTTGGATTACGGTTTGTGTGATCCAAGGATTGTGGGTTGTTTTTGAGCGAATTCTGATTTTCCTTGCAGCTTTTTTATATATTTCCTGCAGTGTGAGTCTAATTTTGTTGTATAAGATATCTGCGAAATCTCGTGCCATGTGTTCCTAGTTGGTTTTTCTTATTTCGTTGTTGACTACTTCTTCGTCTATTATTGTTTTGTGTTGCTTTTCTTCTCTGGGGCGTTGCAAGGATATTGTCTTAGTGTGCAGGTTTAGAGCAGTAAAGTAATGATCTGGTACTTTGTATTTTATAACTGAAGAAGTGTAACTGTTTGTTTGTGCTCTGACGTTTATATGATCTAGGCAGGAAGCAGTGATAGTATTTCTCAATATTTCTTCTCTAGTACATGATGTTATTGTTTGTATTAGATTATACATGGATAGCCTGTTTAGGTATTGTAGACTATTGTTCTGCTTTTCGTTTGCAATATTTTTGTTTATGTCGCCGATTATCATTAACTATTCGGGTGAGCATATTTCTTGGAGTGAAAGCCAGCAATTTAGTTCTTGCAAAAATTTTATCACGTTTAAGTTTGGTGGCATGTAAATAGCATTTAGTGTTATGGGATGCTGTCTATTGGTGGTATTAGTGATTCCAAGGCATAGGGTTTCAGCATGCTCAAATTCATAGGCAGTTTCATTTGCTATTAATTTATATTCGCTAAATATTAATATTCAACCTCCTCTTTTTGTTTGGCGGCATGATCTATGTTGTTCGAAGCCTGGAATTTGGAAAGCAGTCGCTTCGTCATTAGTTATGGATATTTCTGTTAGGACCAGTATATCAATAATACCGGTGTAATTCCTCAAATAAGCCTGTAACAATAACCAATGTTTTCAGATGCTTCCGATGTTAATATGCAAGATTGAGAATCCTCTCGCTTTTATTGTGTGTTGTGTCCATGCATCAAACGAGTGGAAAGTAAAATTGCGGTTGTATTCTGATGTGATTACATCTATCTGATGGTTCACATTGATTTGTTTGTGTTGAGGTCTTCTTTTTGAACTAAATTGGTCTTTTATTTCACTCTGGCAGCCTATCTATGTCTTCGGAACTTTTTATTTGTATATAGACTTTGAACTTTGTGACTTTCTCAAGAGTATCTTGCCGTCTTTGATCCACAAGAATTGATAATTGTTTTCTGTTTTTGCTTTTCTTGCTTGGTACATCAGATTCTGATTGAAAGGCGTTAAATACTCAGATGGAAAGAGTGGTGTATTGCCTTGCGTTGCGTTTAAGTCCTTGGCAACAGTTTTTTTCAGTCTGCTGCCGTTTATGAGATTGTCTCTTGTAGCCTTGCTGGTCAGACGAACTATGATTGGTTCGGGTCGTGGGAGCCTTGTTTTTTTGTTCTTCCTGGTCTGATTTATGGTCTGAATATCATTATACTGTAGGTGGATGTCAAATGCATGACCTAACTTTATAACTACGTCTCTGAGATTTTCTGTGGATTTGCTTTCTGGAAGACCGTTTATGACAAGATCTTCTTTATGTTGTTGTTGTTGATTTAAAAGTTCGTATTTTAGTTTTAGGGAATTAAATTCTTGACAGAGTTCGAATATGTCTTTAATGAATTTGTGTTGCCTGACCGTTAGTACGTTAATCCTGGCTTTATTGTCTTTTGCCGACTGTAAGATTTAATCAACTGTTGTATTATTAATTTTAACTAACTGTTAATATTCGCTAATTTTTTTTTGTTATTTGTTTATTCTGTTTATCAAATAGTTCTTGGACAAGATCTACTAAGCTGGCTTTTATATTTTCTAAACCTTTTTCTAGTAATAAATTTACTGAATTCAAATTATAAGACTCCCCGGAAATTGACAAGCAATTCCAATTATAAGGCCTGTCCGGAAAACATCGTTAGTGGGATAGTAATTGGGTCTTTTCCTAAATGATATTAATTTCAACATGGATAGTTATAAGTCACTAATTGAAAATCTAACAAAACATAGTTTTAACGAATACATTTCCTGCACATCAAATATATGAATTGTGATATTATTATGAACGAAGGAGGGACAAGATTTACATATAGGATGAAATAGTTTTCAAAAATATCCTGTAACCATCATGCATGTTAACAACTTATTTCTATATTTCCTTATGAAGAATGGCGAGGAAAACAGTTGCAGAAATTGCTTATTAAATAGCGATCGACTATTTATATAAGTTGTGCAATCAATTTCAAGGGCTCACTTTAGTGAGTATGGGCATGGCAAACCCGAGGTACCAGATGCTGGACCATGCCTTACTTCATGTAATATATATCTGTTATATTATTTTGTAGACTGGTCCCTCCTCTTATTTCTTTGCTTCTTTCTCCTCTCCTTGCACCTTCTCCCTGATGCTATTAGAGTATTCGAGGGCTAGTGGTGAGTCTTTCCTATCTTGCTAAATCATTTTGTCTTATGCAGCCACCGAAGGAAGCAAGCTAGCCACAATAGGTGCTGGTCCCAAGCCCGGATAAATGCGAGGGTTGATGTCAGGAAGGGCATCCGGACGGAAAACGTCAATGCCAGCTCAAACTATGATATGAGTCAAAGAGAAAATGATATAAGGATTAGGGCGTACCCCTTAAGCGACGCGCAGCCACATCGCCCTACAGCTGCGAGAAGTGGACGAGGGCTACCGCATCAAGCGCATGTGCGGTTAAAGAAGCGAGCCCAGCGGGTGGAGAGGATGTTGCGAGTGGGAACACTGAATGTTGGAAGCATGACTGGAAGGGGAAGAGAGGTTGCAGTTATGATGAGGAAGAAGAAATTGGACAATTTATGTGTGCAGGAGACAAGGTGGATGGGGGGAAAGGCAAAGGAACTGGGAGATGGATATAAATTGTTCTACTCTGGAGCGAATAACGAGGGAAGAAATCGTGTACGAATTGTGGTGTGTGGCAGAATGAAGGTTGAAGTACTGGAAGTGGGTAAAAGGAACGACAGGATCATGCGAATGAAATTGGGTCTTTGAGAACAGCGGGTGGTCGTATTATGTGTATATGCCCTGCAAGTTGGTTGTACAGCAGAGGAGAAAGATGAGTTCTGGAACGTGTTAGATGAAGAAATGAGGGAACTGGAAGACAATTAGATGGTGATTGTCGGAGGAAACTTGAAAGGACACATAGGAAGAGAGAATAGAGACTGTGAAAGGGTGCATGGTGGCCATGGATTGGGAATGATGAACCAGGAAGGAGAGAAGGTTGTGGACTTTGTAGTAGCCTTTGATCTGGCAATTATGAACTCGTTTTTCTACAAGAGGGAAGAACATTTGATCACATTTAGGAGTGGTAACAACAGTTAAAAAATTGACTATATTTTGTCTAGAAGAAAACATCTTAATGTTGTGACAAATTGTAAACTAATTCCAACAGATCAAGCAGCATAGCAACACCGACTGTTGTGCGTCGACTTTAAAATAAGATCAAAGATAAGGACCGCTAGATGCCATGGGATTAAGATAATTAAGTGGTTTTGCTTAAAAGAGGAGAGTGTGAGGAATCGTTTTAGGGAGAGGGTGTTAGAGAGGATTTCGGATGGACTGGAAAGTGTACAAGATTGGTGGAAATATAATTCAAAAGTAACCCTGAGCTGTGCAATCGAGGTGCTTGGTGAGACATCTGGAAAGATTAGAGAGCAGAAGGAGGGTTGGTGGTGGAATAATAATGTACAAGTGGCAATGACAGCTAAGAAGAAGGCAAAGCAGAAGTGGGATGAGTCAAAGAGTGGAAGAGGACTGAGAGGTGTATATAGAGAGAAAGAAAGAATCCAAGAGAATTGTAGCACAGGGGAAGGCCATGGCATATCAAGATCTGTATGATCAATTAGAAGCAAAGGAAGGACAGAGAAAAATTTACCAACTACCGAAATGTAGAAATAAAGTAGCAAAGGACACCTTACATGTGAGTGATGGAGCCCATAAGGGGGTTAGGAATGTAAAATCGGTCGGCCCGACAGAATTCCAGTGGAGGCATGGAAGGCACTGGGGGAAGAGGAATTTGACCTGCTGTGAGACCTGTTCATGAAAGTTTGCCAACAGGAAAATATACCCGAGGAATGGAGGGAGATTACTCTTGTCCCCATCAACAAGGGCAGAGGGGATGCACAAAACTAAAAATTACAGAGGAATAAATTTGATGTCCCACACAATGAAATTCCTAGAAAGGGTTCCTAATGGTAGATTGAGGAAGGAGGTGGAGATTGTAAAGGAACAATTTCGCGTCATGCCTGGTGGATCAAAAACAGATGCTATCTTTGGATTACGGTAGATGATGGAAAAGTATCGAAAGAAACAAAAGCAGCTACATCTGGCATTTATTGATCTGGAGAAAGCATATGATAGAGTGCCAAGGCAAGAAGTCTGGAGGTGTCTGAGGGAAAAGTAGGTGCCAGAGAAATATGTCAGGTTGGTGTGGGAGATGTACAGAAATGTGAAGACAAGTGTTCGGGCCTGTCTGGGACAGACAGAAAGTTTTCAAATAACAGTTGGGTTGCATCAATGGTCAGCATTAAGTCAATATCTGTTAAACATTGTGATGGAGGTGGTGACGGAGGAGGTGACAGAATATATGCCTTGGACAATGTTGTAACAGTGGAAGAAGATGGAGGAGCTGAGAAGGAAGTGGGATGCAGGATACAAGTGGGTTGGAGGAACTGGAGAGAGAGATGGCTGGAGTGTTATGCAATAAGAGAGTTTGCCAATCAATCTGAAAGGCAAAATCTAAAGGTCAGTAGTGAGGCCAGCTATGACGTATGCTATAGAAACTGTGGCCCTGAGGAAAAATAACATTAGTAGGATGGAAGCAGCAGGGATAAGAATGCTTAGGTGGAGGTCCGGTGTGAGCAGAAAGGATTGTCTGAGAAATGACTATGTGAGGGGAACAGCGAAAGTTACGAACTTAGGAGCGAAGATACAGGAGGCAAGGTTGAGATGATTTGGTCATGTGATGAGGAGGGAGGACGAATATGTGGGTAGGAAGGGTCATGCAGATGGATGTGCAAGGAAAGAGGAAGCATGGGCAGCCAAAGAAGAGATGGAGGGAGCTGGTAGAAGAGGCCTTGAGGATGAAGTACTTGGATGTGGTAACAGCCCAAGACAGGAGGATGTGGAGGAGACTCATCATCAACAGTGACCCCACTTAAGTGGGATCAGCTGCAGAAGAAGAAGAAGAATATTAGCAAGTTAAGTAATGGATATTGAGACAAACAAGATTTTGATTTGTCCATTAGCACTTTCTTTTAGAAACTATTTTTTCCAGCACAACAAATATATAGTTATTTCTTATTATTTCAAATTAATATTAGCTCAGCATTATTCTGTACTTTGTAATTAGTTTAATTTCTATGCTTCCAATTTCTAATAATTTAAAACTTTAGATTGTATGATATGTTTACATCAGCGTACAATATATACTCCCTTTTGATGTTTTGTGATGTGATGACACCATCATTCTCTTAGAGATTATCAGTTCCAAACATTGATAAAATATACTAGTCTGTTGGAGACATATACAGATTTTGCCACTATTTAATTCATTTGTACTTTATACATTTCCAAAGACACAATTACATTAATAGCTATCACATCTGTCTTCATTTTTACACCAAACTCATATTTTGTCGTTTTTTTTAATTTATTTATTATTTTTTTTAGAGTTTGGGAAACGTGAGGGATTTAACTATTTACTGTTTCCTGTAAAATAACCAAATTCTATCAGTAATATTTTCAGTACAACTTTTCTGTTTTTTCTGTTTTTTTTTCCTAGTCTGGTAGAGGTATCTATAGATATAGTAACAAATTGTAAATTTTCAGGTGAAATCTTCTCCGTTAAAATTCTAGCTATTAATTTAATACCCGATTCTTTTTGCTTGCCAGAGTTGACAGTTTCTTGAAATATTTGAGGGCTTGCATGAACAAATAAGACTTTTAATTCACTGAATGTATTTTCAGTGAATTAAAAATGTGTCTGGTTAGTTTGTGGCAAGACATTTCACAAGAAAAAAGAAATAATAATTTAAGTAAGACCATATATATATATATGTGTATATATATATATATATATATATATATATATATATATATATATATATATGGTCTTACTTAAAATTGCATAACACTTCAATGACACCCTTTTGTTCATTTTAATTTACACATTTTATTTGAGTGAAATATTATTTACAATGTATTTACTGAATCTAACATACAGAAAATAAATAAAGTGAAAAATACAATCTTATTTTTTGATCCTCAATCTACTTATTGTTAATTTTGTGCTGTTCTTCAAAGATTCTTCCCATGTTTGAAGAATTGCCATCATGTGGATTTCGACAATGTGAATCTCATCTGAAAGTTTCTTCATTTTTGGTTGTTGGAAATTTGTTACTATAGTAAAATTAAGGTTCACATTTTTTTTGAAACCAATACATATATTTATGAGCATTATTAAAAGCACAGAAACGTTCGCTATGTTTCCAAAACCATTTAAAAATACACGTTATGTTTTCACATTTTGGGCATCCAATTTCATTTAAATCAAGAACTGGTCTCCCTATTAACCTTGCTAATGTTTTGGATTTTTCTCTTCCTTTGGCGAGCAATATTTGATATTTACATGTTGATTCTATTATCAAATTTCTTAGTTTGTCAAGAGATAGTTAACCAATTTCCCATTTCATCCTTTGCAACCAAATTTACTTGACCCACTCACATTTGGCGACCGAGCACACATCGCATCTGCGCATAACACCAGTAATGTAAGTAGTGCGAATATCCTGCCCCCTTGGCGGGATATTATCATAGTTATATCGGTTTAACCTCCCAACTGGCTGGTGTGGATGATATCAGCTCTCCTAGCTTTTTTCATGGATCAAAACTTCGTCGGCATTCTGCCTTTTATCATGCCATTACCTTCCTCTGCCGTTAATCTCTTTACGGCTATTCTATAGCCATTAGTGGATTAACTTTTGCTGTGTGACCTTTGTGTACCCCTGTCTTTACGTCTATTGTGTTGCTTAGAATTTCATTTACTGTCCTAACTTATTTCACCTTTCTTGCCTCTAAAATGATTTATTGTGTAACTTATCAAAAATTGAAACGAATTTTACATATGCGAAAAAAATCAATCCTGAAATGAACAATGATCAGCCTTTGCAATGAAGCTATTTAGTGATAGTAAATTTGGTGTAATTTATTCTACAATCAGTGCACCGGAACAGTTGCACTGATTGTTCTTTCACTTTACTTACAATAGTTGAATTTTTTTTTTTTCGAATTTCAGAAATTTCAAATGTTTGCTTTAAAAATATTCTGTCAAATATTTATATTTTTAAATAATATTTATTGAAATTAATATGTCCTTTTGCTTTCGTTTCTAGCCAAATAGCATTATATGGATCATCACATTTCAGTTTTAGAAACAATTTTTTGTTATTCATATAGACAAAATAAAAAAAAAATGTTAAAATGCTAAATTGCATTACTACGTTTCCGATTGTGTGTCTTTTTGGTATCAAAATTTTATATCCAATGATATTATAGCAGTGATTCTTCGCCTTCATTTTTTATTCATTTATTTATTTGTATTATGCATATTACGATAATATCAAATGATATGTTGTAGGTATGTTGAAAATATAATGTGAAAAATATCATATACGGAATGATTCAAAATTTTTGCTCATTTTGAAGATTTTCTAATGTGCTCCTCAACCAGCTCCTTATCCTCTCCTGGAACTCAATTCCATAACTACTCTAAATTTCTATACAGGTTTGAAAGCTTTTCTAGACAGCATTCAAAATCAATTACTTCATTTTACCATTTTGACAAAAGATATACGGCAATCAGATTGTACCGTGAAGCTTCTAATTCTGTTCTATTTATTAGCAGTCTAAAACCAGCTGTTCTACTGTCCGCTGAAATTATGTGAAATTTTAGAAATAATATGCCAATATTTCCACCATGCAAAATTGTTTATATGCATACCACACAAAAGAAAGTTCAGTAGTATTATTTTTGTTTGTTTTTCTTTAAAACCTTCTAAATATTACTTCCTCTGCTGCTGGAAGCTATTTCTGAAATAATCTACGTCTTATAAATACTTGGTAATATTCTCTTAGCTGGAGGAAACGTTGAAGGCTTATTACTCTCAGTGCTATCTGTTGAGAAAGAAAAGAGAGAACACGCAAGTCAAACTAAAATGCCTCAGGCTGTAGTGCAGAATATGTCAAGAATGTCTTGTTTCCTTTTCGATTGTTGATTACCTATATCCTAACAGAAATACTGACATTTCGTTTACATACTTACATATTATTTATGCTAAAATAATTGCTTAATTTATAATGATCAGTTTCATTTTTATTATCAAAAATTAGAAATTAAATCATACAATTATCTTGAAAAAGAGGATTTGAATTATTTTCAAAAAAAAGGTTCACATGCGTTTCATAATCTTCTTTTTTTTGGGGGGGGGGGGTATATAGAACCTAATCAATCTGCGGATATTTCAGAGAATTGATTTCATAAATCGATCGCAAGACAGCTGTTACAAACGTAAATCACTTGGAAAACATACCCATTCATTTTAGTGTAAAACAGTAGCAAAGGTTCAGTTACTTTAGATATGTAATCTAGAAGAAGAAGATGCTATGTCTGCCGAGATTAGAATAATTTTTCTGACATGATTTCTCTATTCGTTATAATGTAACCAATTTCCAGATTTTTTCCCTCCTGAGACTCCATGTTATATGCAGTGATTTCTTCTTTTTATTACAAGAAAAAAACCAGATAACAGAAGAAAAGTGTGTATTATATGTAGTATTTTCTTTTCCACTGGCTGAATTTACAATGTTCTTTCTTTTGTGTTTTGAAGAGAAAGTGCAAATGACATTTTTCTTGCTATTTTTGCCTTTATAACATCTCATATAATTATAAGAGTGACATTTTACCATTTTTGCCCCTCACGAGAAACAGAAATAAGGTAGCAATAATATTGTTGATTATGTCAAACTTCATTTTAGCAGAAATTTTTATCACAAAACTTCGTAATATATATCTCCAAAACAAGAAATTTGGAATTTATTTCACATCAGTGTTGAGTGTTGGGAAGTTGAAAATGTTCCCGTTATTATTTATATATTTCATTTATTAACTGGGGAGGCTATGCCTAACCCCCCTGTTCCGGTCTGGTAAACTCGAAAGGGGGTTTGCCTTCCCCCCCTGGCGCCCAACCACCTGAGTTCGGACTATTAGTTCGGTTCTCCTTGAATTCTGATGACTCGAATTTTGAAGACTTGAAGGGGGTTCCTCCTCTCTGGCGCATACAGCGCCCAACCCACAAGTTCTGGACTGGTAGGCCGGTTCTCCTTCAAATCTGATAACTCGAATTTTGAAGATCGAAAGGGGGGTGTCGAACCCTTGCGCCTAGGGTAGTCCCTGAGTGTCCAGTCTTCAAAAGGGAGGACTCCTCCCTGGCGCCCCCCGCCCGGGTTCTTGGATGGTAGGCCGGTTCTCCTTCAATTGTGATAACTCAAAAAGGGGGTTCGACCCCTGGCTCCTAGGTTATCCCCCGAGCGTTGAGTGTTCGAAAGGGGGGACTCAGCCCCCCCGGCGCCCGAGTTCCGGACTGGTAGGCCGATTCTCCTTGAATTCTGATATCTCGAATTTTGAAGACTCAACGCTCAGGATATCTCCTGAGTTTCAAAACGTTTCAAAAAACATGACATAAAAATGCTTATCATTATATATATATATATATATATATAGGGTAGATTTTATTTTATTATTTTTTATTGTTTTGGTGAAATATTTTACCTGGAATATATTTTCCAGTTCCTCTTATATTTTATTCCTTCGAAAATATCATTCTGTGTCATAAAAAGAACTTAAAAATTAGCCTTCAAGATGAAAAAGAAAGAGTACATTCAGGTAACCCTCTATCAAGACTGTTTAGATGGCCTTGAAATCAAACATTTTTTATTTCATACTGTTCAGACTTTAAAATTCTTGAACAGTGTGGAACACCCTAAAGCAAGAGTAAACACACAAACCAGTTTTTCACTGAAGGCACCAGAGTTTTGTGTCATTTCTGATATTTTTTATTACATACAAAACATTTGCGTGCTTTTTTTTAATTTTTTTTATTAGCCGTTAGTGGTAGATTTTCGGGATAATGGTTGGAGTTATCAGCGTTCAACCTCAGATGTCTGGCAGGATTTCCTGTTTTTCTGCTTGCTGAAGAAGGCGCATGTGCATGCAGCAATGCTTTCGCAATTTCTATTCTGTATTCTAGATATCTTATGGTAGACAAACATTTTTTCTTGTGTTATTTGTTCCAAATAACAAAATCCGATACATGTATAAACACTTTTTCGTAATATTTTTTATGCTGTTTCCTCATTAGAGTGTAGAATGATAGCTGGTGATCGCACCTGTCTGCTCCACCCATAGTGTTGTTGTATGCACACACAGCAATGGGTTTTTCTTTCTTCAAACCATGCTTCTCCACGGATTCCGATGATGGATTGTGCAGGGAACACAGCAGAAAAACATCTCTTTTGTCATTCCAACGTAGTGCAAAGAATTTCCTTCGCTGATAAGCTCGGATTTCTCCTTCGATAGTTTTCCTGAAGCCAGATCTGGAGGCGTATCTCGCCTTTTGGCATTTACAATACCATGACTATCTGTACGATGCTTTTAAATCAAATCAGCGAGTTCAGGACACATATAGTAATTATCCATTGTAATGCAGTAACCTTTCCCCTAACTGCATTACTGCATTATCGACAAGGGGAGATCCGAATATTTATCCTGCTCGATTGCAGTTTTCTTTCCCGTATAAGGTTTGAAATCCCAAAGATATCCACTTTCCGATTCGCAAAGCATAAAAAATTTTACTCCATACTTCGCTTTCTTTTTGGGAATATACTGCTTACATTTCAGTCTACTTTTAAATGGCATAAGAATTTCATCGGCACTCAAGTGTCTCTCTCAGGAATGTAGAGTGATCTACATTTCTGACGGATTTTCATTAGAAAATCATAAATTTTGTTGAGAACAGGGCAAAGATGTGTTGTCTGATCGTATTCCTTGTTGTTCTGAAAATGCAAATACTTCAAGATGAGAATGAATTGTTTTTCAGTCATAACTTCACGAAACATTGGCGTGTTCAGAATCCGGTCTGTAGACCAATACATTTCGAGAGCGGCTTTTTCACGACACCTTCCTTCTGATATTGCATTTGAAGGATGACAGGGATTTTAAATATTAATTTCGCCTATATCCGAATATCACATAATTTCCTGATTTATAATAATCAGGAAATAATATGTATATTTTGATTTATAATTTGGTAATTTATAATAATCACCACCAGATAGTTTCGGTATCGAAAAATTAAAGTTATGTGGAACAATTACTAGAGAAAAATAACGAATTAAATAAAAACTGCACCTATGTTAAAAAAAAAAATTCGTTCCTAAAATTGAAATGTGGAGATCCATATAAAGGTATTTTGCAAAGTAAGAAAGCAAAATGTCATATTTATTTCACTAAATGTTATTTTAAAATATAAATATTGTACAAATATTTTAAATGCAAACAAACATTTGAAATTCGCAAAAAATATCTATATGTCAGTAAAGTGAAGGAAATATACTATTACTGAAATATATTCATTGCGAAGGCTGAACTGCGGTCATTTCAGGATTGAGTCTTTATTTTGGAGATGTGAAACTCCTTTTTATTTTGGAGATGTGAAACTCCTTTTTACTTTTGGAAAGAGACACAATAAATAAATTGTGCAGCAAAAAAAAAAGATAAATATCCTAGTACAGTAAAGGAAATTCCAAGTATTACAGTACATGTAAAGACAAGGGACACAAACTTGGTTCCACTACAGTTAATCCGCTAATGGCTCTAAAATTGCAGTTAAGGGATTAAGGGCAGAGGAAGGTAACTACTTGATAAGAGGTAGAATGCTGATGAAGTTTTGATCCATGAAAAATGCTGGGTGGTCTGGCTATTTCATCCACCTTGGCTGGTATTAGGGTTAAGACATATCAACATTTGACCATGCACTCCTAGATGCATACTTGTGCAAATGGAGATTACGTCCAAATTCTAGCAAAACAGAAGTTCAATGCTTCCAACTGAATAATAACCAGGCTAAGAAAGAACTGGTGGTCTACCTAAACCACAAACTGCGACACAACGAGAGATTCCTGAAATATCTTGGCGTCACTTTGGATAGCACGCTATCTTTTGAACAACATCTCATTAATCTAAAAACATCACATTCCAATCTACAAAGACGAAACAATATACTGTGAAACCTCTGTGGAACAATTTGGGGTTCCTAAGCAGCAACACTTCATTGCACTGCTCTTAGTCTGGTTTACTCCGCAGCCGAATACTTCTCATCTGTATGGCTGAACAGTATCCATTTTTACTTGGTTGATGCTCAGCTTCACAGCACCATGCACCTCCTTTCTGAAATCAATCCAACCCTACTGGCCAAGCGCTAAGCAACATCCCACCTCAACACCTCTGCAGATCCATCTTTCTTTACATGGATACAGCAAAATCAGAAATCCATGATCTACCAATTTACAAAGACAGCTTGCCCCTCGAAATGAATAGGTTAAAGTCAAGGCACCTCCAATTCTAATGGCGAAAAATCTTGGGAGCCAAGTTTTAACATGGAGGAAAAGTGGAAAGAGTCCTGTCGTAACACTTCCACAAGGGATTTCCATCAATTATTTGAACCAACACCGATGCCTTTGGGATTTGTCCTGCCACGGAAAATTTGGTCCAGCCTTCACGGAACCATACCAATCATGGCTAATGTGCAGACTGCATTTACAAATGGGGGCATGATTACCTCACCCATGTGTGACCGTGGATTACCCCACCAGACTGTGGATCATCCCACTAGACCACAGTAGAATGTGCCCAACGTGCATGCAATGGAAACTTGTCGGACTTCATCACGCTACACCAAGTGCAGTTGTGCAGTTGATTGAATAATCAACCTAGACATACAGTTGTATGTCTATTCGCGAGTCTCTCTTTAATGACTGCTTTTATATCATGCTCAATGATTTTGTCTATTTAACACTAAATGATTACATATATTATAGGTTATTGGAATGTAACTTTTCATGTGTGAGCCATACGCTAAATATAGTAGACAATTATATATTTCCTCTCCGTACGTTTCCTATATCATGAATGCACAAATTAAAGAGCAGTCGCCCAGTAATCGAGCCTTGTAGCACGTCACTAGTTATAGGCTTTCTACTGGATACTACTCCTGATAAAACTAGTACTCTCTGATATCTCTCCATCAAACCACCATCTTATCCACTTCGCCAACTTCATGTACATCGCCATGTGCTAAAATGTATTGATTAGAAGTCCATGTGGTATCCTATCAAAACTTTTGCAAAATTCAGCAGTGTCACTGTAAACCTATTACCAGTGGCGGCGCCAGTGAAAATTTTAAGTGGGGATTTTAATAAAAGTTTCGTATCAAAAGCGATGACAAGCGCAAACGAATATCGGCGTTAGATCGCAGTGCCTAATTGTTACTTACTCACTCAACGTCGAAACATAAGCTGTAACCTTTATCATGTTGTACTGCATTTATATAATGTTGTAAGCATTGTTATTATTTAAAAACACAAAGAAAATTTAATTTTTTCATTTTTTCCTTGGGGGTGTTGCAGTGTCGCAGTTCTTATGTATGGGACGCCACTGCCCATTACCTTTAGCCAACTCAATTATCACTGTATTATAAAACGTGAACAAGTTATGGAGATACGACTTACCCTTCAGGAAACCATATTGACCCCATTTCTGTTTATTCATTCCTGTATTTTGCTTTTGACTAACTTCTCCTGTACTTTGAAAAGGACTCCTGATATACACATCGGTCGATAACATCAGTGAGTCTTGAGGCCTCTTCCATGTATGATACTAATATCCTCTCTTTCCATCCCCCCCTTGAGACTAATCCAGAGCAGTGATAGATTAAATGATATGGTCCAAAACACCGTCTATTTCTTAGCGCCTCTCGTAAAATTCGAGCTGGTATACAATCTAATTCCATAGCAGTATTCACTTTAAGGTTCTTTAATATTCTATTCACCTCTGTTTCACTTACACCAGTTAATGTATAAGTCTCTGCCTCTCTTGTTATTGCAGTATCTCCATCTGGATGATATACTTGCAAAGAGTTCACTTAATTCTAGTATTTCGATTTGATTCAGTCGACGCCGACGTATCCGAATTCATTAAAATCGTTCTGCCATAAACATTCTTTCTTTCACTTGTAGCATATTGAAAGAACTGATCGTGTTTATCTTCGTCCTGCTCTGCTTATTTCCTTTCATATTCTCCTTTTGCCTTTCTTACTATACTACTTGCCTTCTGACTTGTGCTTTCTACTACTCATTTGCCTGCTGTTTTCCTTTCTCACTGAATTCTCTCACGCAACTGTTTCTTTTTTGTAGCTCAAGCTTAATGATGATATTCACAGATTTAAATTTAAATTTAAATGTATCCATTTAAATTTAAATTCATTTGCTTTACTTACTCTAGGTATACCGTCTCCCATTACTTCCCTCAAACACTCCTTTACCACTTCCCATGCATTATCAGCATCCAGGCCTTGCAGTTTCACATGCCATGGCACTGATTTCATTTAAGGAATCTCCTATGTCTCCCATACTAACAAACCTTGTAATTCCACACATAACGCATCTTAACTGAAAATTCCACACATTTTCACCTATTAGGTAAAGACCATATAGTCACTGTCACCAGATGGCAACATCCTGATAATATTAATTATAGACAAATATTTACAGGTGCAATTACTAAATCTTGCACTTTCAAAGAACTCTCGTGCATGTCATCCAATGCTCTCAGGAAACGATTCCTTATTAACTGCATAAATTCCATTTCCTTCCTCCCATATATCGTTTCACGGAAAGTCCTGATATCTTTTCATTTGCTGAGACTTGAAAGTGTAACAAATTTCCTAAGAGCGGTTACTAGCTTTTGCTGTATGAGTCTAGTGGTAGAGTTTCTGCCTAACGCCTTGGGAGAGGCAGCTGGAACTGCATCTGCTAGGAATATTGCTTCTGGAAATACATGAAATAGTTTCTATAATTTAACGATTTTATTTCTCCTATTGGAATGGGTTACGCCGTTTTAGTCTTATCAAACGTTTGGAAATTGGGAGGTAGTTCTACTTTAATAGTAACTTATCAGAGATTACTAGTCCAAGACTGCTATTAATTATAAACGGCATACACTAATGAGCTAGTTTACAAATGCCGACAACTCGTTCTGACGAAAACTAATAACTGGATTTATTATCACAAATAGTAAGACCTACGGTCGAGTTTCTTGGATTTACTGGAAGGGAAGTCAGGGTTTTGGAGAAAAGAAGCCTGTTTATCAGTGCCAAAGTTTGACCTTGCCAGAAGCGAATAACTCGGGAAACAGTTGAGGAAAGGCTTATAAAAATATTTTTCTAGTTGGCTGCTAGTAAAGAAACACAGCTCAATCTTCCCCTCCCATTCATGTGTCGTCCTCTGTCTATGAGGTTGCCTACCATGATGTGACTACTGGTTAAGGGTGTAACGACACGTGGTAAGGACTCTATCTCTTCCACATAATAGCCGGTCTCATACCGCCGTATGAGACCGCCTAACTCACCTTTTGTCGAAGGACACCAGATAAAGGCCTCACGTCACAGACGGGAATCGAACTCAGGACTTTCCGGCCAAAGGCTTCGTTTAATCGAAGGAGCTAAGGAGACTCTCTTTCAGGCGGTTTGGCATGGATGAACGCCGCTTGTACTGAACTGCATGCAGTTTCTGTTAAAAAAAATAATTACGCATACGAACAGGAAATTATTCTGAAACCGGCTTTCTATCAGTTTTGCAAATAATTCAGGATATCTTGACTTCTGAAAAATAAAATTCTCGCAGGTGGTAATAAGAAATAGTAAAAGTTCAGTAGTTCTTCGAAGAACGCGGTTTGTTCCATCTCATAGGTTCATTTCAAGACTTTATATTGGAAATTAAGTTCACATTGGTAATTATCAAATGTAGACACCTTGATTCAGCTGGTTTATAGGAACACAGCCTAGTCAGATAAGAATCAGTTAAAATGAAATATAACTATTCGAAGTAATTATTAAATTGCCTATTCCAATCGCAGATTATTTTTTTATATATAATTTGGTATGTTTTTGTATGTTCAACTGTATACATATTCTGTTCTTCATCCATTGCATTTATTATTACCTGCAATAAATACGCTACATAATATACAAACTTGTGCTGCTTTTAATGCAAAGATATTTATAAAAGACATTTGAGCATTAATTGTAATGAATTAATATAGAATAAAGGAACTTACTTCTGTTGGTTTGCAGTTAGAAAGGATTATTGTAGGATGGGTGAAAAACCAAAAAAACATCAAATTATGTTTCACAAATAAACGAACCACTGGCAGCAATTCTTGAGTAAATACTAAGAATTATAAAAGCTGCTTATTAACGTCTGATAAATAAGAAAAATTGTCCCACACAGAATTATTTCAATAAATATAATCTTTATTTTATCATCTTTTTATAACTAACCTTACAAATGCCTAATCTGATATTAATAATCGCCAATATGGGATTCATTGTGAGTAGTTAATTTCTATATTGTTATGAATTTACTTTTTATAATTATCCATTCAGTCAAGTCTAATTTAAAATTTTATAATTTTCCGTTTAACACCTAATTCTGTAGACTTAACCGATCAAGAAATCATGAAATTATTATTATTATTATTATTATTCGTAGATTTCGTAGCTTCTCAACACAGTAAACAAGTTAATAAATAATAACCATCTGGTGTCATCCTCAGACAAGCTTACAAATAAGCTTCGTGGATGAAAGCAGAGAAATCACTTCTCTTCCAAGGAAAAAAAAGTATATATCATATGTAATTACATCTAATGTATGTATTATATATAATCAAATGTATGTAATGTAATAAAAATATAAAACAATATTATTATTATTATTATTATTATTATTAAGAGACACCTCCAGGGAGTCCGTGGACTCTAGTAGTATGTGGCCTCCCTCGAAACTCATCGAGGGAGGCCACATACTACACACACCAGCTATCATACTTATTCTTCAATTCATTCAAACTTCTTGCAGTCACAACATTCAATAGCAATCCATTCCGATTTGGCACCACCCTCTGAGAGAAAACTCTAGCCCTCACAGCCTTCTTGGAGGCCTTCATTGTCAGATTTAAAGGATGCCCTCTCGTCCTTTTCCCACACTTCATAAATTGAAAAACCCCATCAATTGAAATCCTGCATGACCCTTTTAGAAGTTTTTAAGCCTCAATCATATCACCCCTCTTTCTCCTGTTTGCTAGTGTATACAGTCTACAAATTCTCAGTTTGTCTTCATAATCAATATTCCACAATCCTGGTATCAGTTTTAACACTCTCCTTTGTACTCGCTCTAATATATATATCAGAAACACAACGGAAACCAGGAGACCAGACCTGTGCATAATAATCCAAGTGAGGTCTTATCACGGCCTTGTAAAGAGGGAAAATAACATCCTTTTCTTTACATGAACGTTCGTTTTAGCATTGCGATTATCTTTTGAGTTGTATTTGCAAACTTTGCCGCTTGGTCCTTAAATTTCAACATTGTATCTATTAACACTACAAGATCCATAGCCTCATCAGTTTGTTCTAGCCTAATCCCACCAATATAATACAACATTCGATATCTAATCATTCCGAAGCGAAAGCCTTTACATTTATTGACATTGAACTGACACCCGTTTTCCCATGCCCACATTTCCAGCCTATTCAGATCATTCTGCAAAGGCTGCATACCAGCAGCATTCCTGATTTCCCTACCAATCTTTGCATCATCATCAGAAAATTGCTGTATATCACTTGTCAAATCCTTCCTAATATCATTAATGTATAGATTGAATAACAGACATACTGCTCCTTGTGGTACACAACTTGTTACCTTAAACCTTGCAGATTCAGATACCCCGTACATCACTTTTTGATATCTATCAGTTAGCCTTCCTCTTATCCATGCTAATATTGTATAACCCATTTTCTCCAATTTATGTAGCAGACTGCCATGCTGTATTCTCTCAAAAGCCTCAGCAAAACCCAAAAGTATCATGGTGTATCCATTCCCCTTGTCTATTTGAATGGTAACATTGTTATAGAATGTAAGCTAGTTGGTAAAACATGACCTTCCCCTAGGAAACTTATGTTGCTCATTGCAAAGTAGATAATCACTGTCAACCAATTTCTGAATGCGGGCCCTGACCAATGTTTCTCAAAATCGTTACCACCACTCCTGAGATAGTTAGATATTTGGATATAGTTGTATATATCGGTCTTTGGACCACTCTGATGCAATGGAATTACCATACATTCCTTCAATTCCTGCAGAATCTTCCCTCTTCTGAGACTCATAAAAAACATCCGGCTCAAAGGAAAGGCCAGTTCAGCTGAACACCCTTTTAGCACACATGTTGATATTCCCTCAGTCTCTATTGATGAATTCTTATACAGTTCTTGCAACAGCTCTAATACCGCGGCCTCACACACCTGAATGAATGAATGTGTAAAATTCATTCAGTTAATGAGGGTTACACATTCTTCTGAATGTTTAACCCTCACGCCATCTGGATTTAGAAGAGTTATTCTTTAATATTCATTCTTCCTTTAATTGGTGTATATCACTAGAATTCGTGGGTTGTCTTCAGTAAGAAGAGCCAGTGTTTTTAATAATCAGACTTTGCTTTGCGTACAACAGTTATGACTTTTCTAGTCTGCTGCATATAACGTTCATAACAGACGTAATCCTTATACAAACGGTATTCCTTCCACATCCTCTTTTTCTTACAAATCTCTTGCTTAATAATATTACACATCCACTTGTCTCTTACTCTATTTATTGTTTGAACTCTCGAACACATTCTGATATCGCATCATTTAAATTTTAAAATATTGTTTTAATGCTTCCCATGCATTGTCGATATTCTTTCCAACCAGCAACCTATCCCACTCCACTGAACCCATTATACTCATCAGATGGTCATAATTTCCTACTTTGTAGTTCAGCATGTAACCTTTTGGGAAAGGAAAATTCATACACTTTTACTTCCCAAGTGAGTATCGCATGATCATTGTCACCAACTGGAGGCAGAATAGTTACAACTTTAACTGAAACGCCCTCTGACACTATAATCAAATCTAACACTCTTTGATCTCGAGTTTCTTCTGTTACATGCCGCTTGAGAAAGTTGTCCCACTACAGCTCAATAAATGCATTTTCATTTTTCTCATGAGATTATACAACTACCCAATCAACATTTGGATAATTAAAATCTCCCGTTATGATTAATCTTTTAGCTCTTATGTTTTCTGTTTGGTGATGCATTTCTTCATCACCAGCAACCGATTCACCAGGTGTGTAACAACACTCCACTATGTAATTTATTTTGTTATATTCCATCTCACACCAGATGGCTTCAAACTCACTGCCACATGAAACGTTGTTAGTAGAATTACTCCATTCATAGGTCTGAACTCTATCTGGATTTCGGACATCCAATATCATTAGCAGCACGCCTCCTCCTCTCCTATCCACTCTATCATTCCTATAAATACTGTGCCCATGACACTCGATACCAGTTAGCAGACCTGATTCGGACAGCCAGATCTCACTAATTGTAGTGAAGTATTTTTTTTTCACTGATAGCTCCTTACTTAAATCGATGACAGAGAATGAAATAGTACATTTTAAGTAAGAGCATTCATTCAAAATTATAATTAAATTATTGTTGCTTTAGCGATTCCCTTGGAATTGTTAACGTACTGTCACCAAGAAAGTTATAGTAATTTTACTGATCGAGGTTTCATTCCACGTCTTTCAAACCGATGAGACTCATCTGTGCCGGCCCAGCTACTGAAGCTCTGATTCAGATTACGGCAAAGTAAAGAGGACGCGCTTAGATTATATCTATGATATAATCAGATTACATCAGATCGTATGAGATTATATTGAACACATCTTGTGTTCATTAGCCATTTTGCAAATTTTAATGCAAGACCTATAAAATATTCCAGGAATACGAAGTCACCATCACCTCTGTATGCGACCCAACTTTCCTTTGAAAGACGTTATAAGCGTTGTTCGTTCTTCTTGTATTACAATGGAAATCGCTTTTCAAATAACGCATGATCACATTTTCTGGTTACCATATTTAAAAATGTTTTTCTATTATTATTAATAAGTATAAAAATATTTACTCTGTCTAGAAAGTAGCTGCAATGCTTTCAGACACTTTCAAATTCAGTAAAGTATTAATTTTAAAAAAAAAATTCAAAATCTTAAACTTCAATTAAACGCATTAATTTTTATTAATATGAAATTTTCTTAAAAATAAAGAGAGTAAATTCGTATAAACCGTATATACATAAATCCATACGAACGGTACTTACGCATGCTAAAACTTTGCTTTCCACTTTTTTTGTAACAATTGTAAATAATGTCCATGTTTCCTATAAATAAGTGTGGTTGAATTCCCGGTTGACCGAACAGTTTATGGTTGCGTTGATAGAAAACAAGAAACAGTAAGGCTGTACCCAAAACTATGGAAATCAAAGCTATGATGTTAACTTCTTTAGGTTGATAATTCATTTTAATATGATCCAATATTGCTTTGATTTTTTCCATGTTATTGGAGTTGAAAATTATAACACAGCACTGTTGTTTCAAATTCTATTCAAACAGTTGATTTAAACTGCACTGATTAACGTCACCCACTCTGAAATGAAACCAGTGCGAATATAAATAGAATCACAAACACCGCTATAAATAAGAGTGGATAAGCAGTGATGAATTCAAGCCTCACGTAGCATTTGTAATAATGAAACTATTATTTGTAACGTAGTTTCATAAAAAACGAAGCAATGAATTCATTACATAAACCATGTGACCACAAACTCTGCCATTTGATTGGTATTCATATGTAATAACCTTCGTTGCACAACTTCATGATGACAAAGGAAAATGTTTTCGTAGGTACAATAAAAGGAAGATGATTTCCATATTTCCAATCGTGCGTAATGAACTAAGAAAAATAATTCCTTGAAGTCCTTGTCAGTCTTTTTCCTTTCTATATATATTTTTTTTTTGTAACATCAAGTAAACATCGTAATTATCTTATCAAAGTTCTGATTACCTTTTCATCTTCTTACATAAACAGGAAGCTGAATTAAAACTATATAAACTAAAAAATATCTGAAACATGAAGACAGCGTGTTATTTTTTAATAATGCAATCCAACCTACCAAAATGGATGTTTTATCCACTTAAGGTGGCTGCCTCTGTGTAGACCGAGGTATATGTAGCATCTGCTAGGCTGAACTCATGACAATGAAAGCTGCCGTGGTTAATATACTATTATATGTGACTGCACATAATCAGGTGTATAGGATAATTGATTTTTCGATCTTGATGATTAGCACTTTTGTTTTAGTGTTGTTTACGGCAATACAGTTATGGCAGAAGTAGGCAGTTATTTTGGTGAGGTTAAGTGGTGCTTTGGATAGAGGCAATGTTAATACCTGTGTGGTTGGTTTGTGAGGTTCTATGATCTATGTATTTTATGTCTCTCTTTGTATCGGCAAATTTCGTGTATCATTTATGTGTACACGTAAAAGAAGAAAGCAGTTTCCAAGTAAAGCACTCAAACGTAACATGGAATTTCCATTTCTATATCTGATTCGCTACCACTCTTTGATTCATATTGACTGAATAATACCACTCATCCAACTCCAGCTTTCAAGCATCACACGCGACAATAATATGATAAAATTTTTTTAATCACAATTTTTTTAATCGCTGTCAGCGTAGAGGAAAAGAACGAAGGAGTTCGCTATTGTCTACTCTCTAATGATTTTATTCTCCGAAGGAAATTGCGAAACGTGTAGTAATTTGCAATCTGCACTTTATATGTACTGTCATTTTCCAATCAACCATGAATCGTAATTCCAATGCGAAAAGTGAAGAATAGAAATTACTCTATTGATAACGAAGAAACAGCTCCACGAACAGCAGGCAACAAAGTAACAGCGCAGCCCATTTTACACGAGGCCAAGCAAGACGAATAGATTAAATGAACAAGGGTTTCGAGTGAGCCTACTGCTTTAATTATATTAAATATATCCCTCGATAATGAAACCAAATATATAAAAAGCTATGTAGATACATTTGCTCAAAACCTTTTCAATAAACAAAAAATATTAAAATACGTTATCGAATATACGCACTTTGTTAAGTATAATAATCTATCAATGGAAGTAGTCTTACAAAGTGTAAAATAAACAGCAAAGATATGAAAAATTATGTCAACGTTATAATTGAGATAAAACACAGTCGGATAAAAAATACCTGTAAACTTCTGCAAGAATTCAACTTTTTAAAAAACAAAATACAAAACAACAACTTCGTAAATTTCGATCATATTACAGATCAAATTAGGACGATCCCGAGACCATTCCATAGTCGCCGAAAGACCGTCCAACTCAGCGTTGTTCCACTCAGTGAAGGGCTCACCCCGTCACCCTAAGAAAATGAGAACATAGGGATCATAGTTCTCATATTAAGTCACAATATCGGGGAACCTCTGCAGACAAATTATTTTTCTTCCAAAACCGGATAAACAGAAAGAGAGAATAAAAAAAGGCTTTCTGCGATATGCTCATATTATAGTTCATCTAGGAAATAAATTCACAAGAGAGATATTATCAGATAAGAGCTAGGAAAGTGAATTTACTCCTCCTCCTCCTCCTACTACTACTACTGAGATAAAAAGCCAATAGGCTTTACTTCGGAAAAGTAAATTTATTCAAATTAAGTGGATATTGAATCCAACATTATTTCTTAACGAATAAGAAACTCAAAGATAGAAAATTTATACATAACAGTTTCATGCCGAATATAGAAAACTGTAAACGTTCGACGAGTCCAAGCTTAAGACAACAGGTGGAACACGCTGGGGCAACTCGTCGTAAAGGTGGAGTAAGCACCGATCACACTCCGTAGTATTTTCTCATAATGTAAAAACCAACTCCTAGGAGTTGTTCTCTCATAATGTATAACAGCACACAACTCCTAGAAGTTGTGTGCTGTTATACATTATTAGAGAAGGTCACCAGACCGGTTTCACTTAATAAGTAATTCAGTGAAATCCACTTAATAAACACAATATTCACATAATTCGAATAATTTATTCGAATTAAGTGGATATTGAATCCATCATTATTTCGTAGCCGAATAAGAAACTCAACGGTAGAAAATTTATATTTATATAAAGAGTTTATTGTCGAATATAGAAAATTATAACAGTTCGGCGAGTCATTCAGCATGATATTAACAATGTGTTTTACATGTTTTTTCACATATATATTTACAATGATTCCCTTTTTATTAAATCGATTATAATATTTACTTGTTTCCTGCGTGGCATTTCTAATTTCTTCCTCGACTCTTTATCTCAGACTTTATCTGAGGAAGATAATAGATGGCCGTGGTTTCGTGATATTGTTTCTGTACCCGTCGGAAGCCAGGTGTTGCTTTTACTGTTTGTAGTTACGTGCTAGGAAGACTACTACTGTATGTGCACGGTTTAACTTTTTTTTGCGAGTGGGGTTGGATTTGGGTATGGTATGTTTGCGTCCTTGTAACGGTGTTTTTTGAAAGCGGTTTGTTATAGGATTGTGTGTGTGTGTGTGTGTGTGTGTGTGTGTGTGTGTGTGTGTGTGTGTGTGTGTGTGTGTGTGTGTGTGTGTGTGTGTGTGTGTGTGTGTGTGTGTGTGTGTGTGTGTGTGTGTGTGTGTGTGTGTGTGTGTGTGTGTGTGTGTGTGAGAGAGAGAGAGAGACAGGAATTATTCTAATTTTCATTCTCAGTATAATATTTATATAGTGCCGGTTTCAGCTCCTTGTAGGTCCCTAGTTTTCTGTCGTCGAAGCAGTTTGTTTATCATATCAGGTACGTAGAAGTTTCGGATAGTTTTGCAGTAGTGATTGTTGTACTTATATGTTATGTAGTTTGTTGACTGTGGTCTTTTTATCTGATAGGTTGTTCTGGTTAATCTGTAGGTCATGGCAAAACATTACTGAAGTAATGTTTTGGCATGACCATGTGTGTGTGTGTCCCATGCTGCCCGCATAAGTGTGAGTTGTTCCCAAAATATTAGTTTTATCATTTTATTTTGCAACCATTATAACCTGTTAAATTCGTAGTCTGCGCAGAATGCGTGTGATGTGAATGCGTATCTTAAAATATTTTCACATAATGCTTTATAGATTAGTATGTTTGTGTATGTCGGGGCGATATCTTTTAATCGATATAGTTTGCTTGCTATTATCTTGAGTTTGTTGTGTAGATAGTTTATATGGATATTCCAACTTTGATCAGCATCGAATTAATGTCCGAGATAGTGTGTTTTTTTCACCCGTGTGATGGTTATGGTTTTAGGATCAGCGCTTTGTTTATATGAGAATGGATATCGTAGTAAGATATTTAGTTTCTATTGGTAAGATTTTTTTTATTTTAAATCATTAGCTTTGATTTTCCAGGGTTTTTACATACATGCCGTTTTCATTATATCACTAACCTGTTAGCGATATAATGATGTCCTGTTGCATATTTGTATAAGAGATGTTTGCATTGTTATGAATGGGTGCTATCGCCGTGTCGTCTGTGTATTGAAAGATTTTACTTCTTAAGGGAAGGTGGCTTATGTCGTGCGTGAATATGTGAAATAGAATGGAAGATAGAACATCTCATTGTGGTACTCAATAGGTACTCAATAAATCAGAATAAACGAAATATGTGGCTACTCCCCTCTTTATATCAACTGGATATTTCCCAGTGATTTGTGTTAAACCTTTCAGTTTAACACCAATCTGATTAAAACCTATTAGAAGGCCTAGACCCGGAGCCTCCATGGGAAACAACAGGTTGTAATCTTTTGGGACTGTCAGAGAAATGGGGTTATTTGGGATCTTTTTTCCAGTAATCACAGAACCCACATGAAACGCTGCTTGAAGAAGTTCAGAGGGTGAATTGTAACGGTCATGTGGAATCCTGTACACTTTGTAAAATCCTTTTTTAGACTTTTTTCCTGTGATGTTGTTGTCGATAGTGTTGACTCCTTGTCCAACTGCACGTATCATATGAAACACACCGTAACCGGAATCGATGTTATTAAATTCTCCCAGAAGATGAATTTCGGCAAGAGCAACTTCCCGTTTACCTTTAATTCTGATATCGTGCGATAATTCCACTTGATATTTCGTTAGCGTGTTAGTAGGAAACAGTTTCATACTGGCGTTACTGGGAAGGGTTAAGTAAAACATCTTCGCTACGAACCCAAGATTTATACGATAAGGGATAACCGAGCCACTTAACAAAATACTGAAGTTTTCGTTTCTGTTTGGGGTGTTTAAGTACTTCTTCTATTAGGTACACGTCTTCCAGAAGTTCATTGGGTATACAGCCTTTTCCAGTTGAGGTTCATAGAATGTTCCCTCCACTATCTATCAGTCCCAACCGCGAACTCTGTATACTACAGGGTTTCTATTAATAACCTGAGCAATAGTGAACAATTCTTGCGTCCAGTTCCCCCAAAACCCTTTTCTAAATTTGTGCGTATCATCACTTAAAACCACGCTATCACCTACGTGAAATTTTGGTTTGGCAGTCTCCTCTTGGGTTCCGTACAAATATTTCAAAACATGATCCTCGTTGTGAAGGTTAACTTCCGAAGGAGCCATACTGAGAGTGCGGTGTGGTGTGTGGTTATAAGTGTGTACAAGGGTCAGCAAACTTTGGTATAACTTTTACTTTATTGTACATAATCCATTTGTAGATCTTTGTCCTCAATGTTCTGATAAATCTTTCTGCAATGGGTGCTTTCATTTCGCTTCTAGTCGTGTAAAAATCAATATTATGGTTCTTAAACAATGCACGACGTTTCTTGTTGCAAGACTCTTTTCCTTGATCTGTGTTTATGTAACATGGCACTTCTTTAATAATAGACTCGAAAGCATTAACAACAGCATCGGCTGATTTCTTCTTCAGTGTTAAAACCCACGCAAATCGCGAAAAACAATCAATGCATAAAAGAAGGAAATACACGCAACTATTCTCTTTTGCATGGGATGACATATCTGCCAAGTCACATTGAAAAATGTGTAAAAGTGTCGAGACTTTGATTTGATTGCGTTTAAACTTTCTTCTAATGGGTTTATGTCTCACATACATAGGTTGTGTTGCTAACCAACTTTTCACGATTTCATGTGGCAAATTTGTATGTTCCTGTAAAGCTTTGATACTTCCAAAACTAACTACTGCATTAGGATTATAGTAATCTGCTAACTTTTCCATCACTAACAATAAGATTTTTTTTCTTTGAAGGTGAAAATCAATAACCAACCCGAAAACGTCAACTGTTTCTATTTATACTACTGTTATTTTTGTTAATGACATGTGAAATTTGCATATTAATATGGAAAGCAGTATATCACCCAATTGCACTTGTCTCATCAGAGAAATGTTACCACAAGAAATACACCACAGACAGTGGTGATGTCTGTAAATTCTTATCTCTACATATTACATTGTAAATAATATCTGAGAAAATAAATGTGTAAACTTAAATGGTGTAGTTGATGTGTTATGCAATTTAAGTAAGATCACTTTTGAAATCACTGTGAATTCACACACAATTTATTTGTTTATGGAACTTCAAGATCTTAAATTATAGACAAATCAAAATATTCGGATGAGTTATGAATAAAATATGAATTACAATATGAATACAGATAAAATATGGATGAGTTATGAAAATAAAAGTGTGTGTGTTTGAGGGACACCAGCATATAATTAAAATACAGAAAAGTTCTAAAGACTACAGCCATCTCGACTATAAGAATTCCCGTAGTCTAAAATTGACAGGAAAGAAATATCACACTTAATGGAAAAGTCGTGCTACCACCGACAGACGAGCAAAGACAAAATTTAATGACAATAACGGATGTGTGTCACCCTGGGAAAATTCCAAGATAACTTATCTCAAACACATCGCCACACAATTCCATATGCAAATCAAAACACCACGTGATGTCACAGAGACATGTTCCCCCAGAAATTTCCAATCACATAACGTCACAATTCCTTATCTCCAAAATCACCACAATGATTTACGTGAACCAAACACACCATGCGATGTCCTTGACAGAAGGGAGCTCCCCAGCGAAATTCCAAACATTCAAACTTTATCTTATCTCTACCATCACACATTATGCCATATGCAAATCATTTACTTATCTACAATTCATAACAATACACATGACACAGATGGTGCTTCCCCCATTCACCCCACCCTATTTGGTTTAAAGTGTCCCACCAATCACGAGAAGCTTCCTCATCCACTAATATATCTTCCTTTTCCATTCAAAACAGTAATGACACTTATGTACAATTAACAAATTACATCACTTATTTACAATTAACAAATGATGTCACTTATCTAGATCTCATAACAGCACACACCCACGACATGATTTCTTATCTCTACCATCACTAAAACAGAACTAAAACAGAAGAACTGAAGCCATTGACACATATACCCATGGGGAAATTCCAAACATTCCAAACTCATGATGTCACACACACAATGACGTCATCTTCTTATCCTCCAATGACGTAACAATTCCTCATCTTGTCTTGATCTTGTTCAAAGTGACGACCCTACTACTAACCACAGATTTAACACTTTAAACAACCAAGATGCTGTACGTATTGGAATATAATTCGAATTTCAAAAATCGTGGCTAAAGACAACGAAATGTAAGTCACCTGGTTATGAAGTATCTTTATTAAAAGGAGATAACCGATTATTTTCAACCCAAATTGTACATAATAATTTCAGCTGCTGCAGAAATTAACGAGCCTTATCTCTTTCATATTCGATGCTTGATTAGGAACAAAGGAAAACTTTGGAGATAAAGGATGCACTAATTCTTATCTAGTTTCATAAACGTTATACAATAGTTTACAGATAAGCAGAATTGGGTATCATAGAGAGTAATACACGACACAAAGAAATCAGATATATGCCTCATCCTCACAAAGTTGAGCTGAAGAAATCGAAACCGTAATAACAATTATTCAAGTATGTTCGGCTGTTATAAGTAACAATCATACCGGCATAACTTCACCAAACTTAAATCCCAACCTGTTCAGAGTAATTAATTGATGTTAAATTGTTTCAGTCCGATTACAGCAGATAAATCAATATACTGAGAAATCGCAGGAGATGATTCGGCTTACTGAGAAGAAACCGTATAGCTGTTTCCTATAGGTAGCAAGCCACTTCCAGATCCATCCGTTTCAGTGGCCAACAAAAGGCCCTAAAGAATTCACGACCCTCCAGTGTATCCTTGGTTTCCTCTCCGTTATTCCCAGATAAGATGGTTAGCCTTGATCCGCAGGGCTAACCACTGATTACATACCTAATATATGTTGTATATTTTCTATGTAAATCACGTATGCAGCTCTGCACCCTTTTCGTTTATGTGGGGTGAAAACCCTAATTTCCGGAAGGAAAACTGTCCACCACCACATCAGATCGGCTAACTCCCTTCACTTGAAAAGCTTAATAAAGATCCTTCGTGTCCTATACGGAATTCAGAATATTTTCTGTTCATCCCAATGAACCTTATTTTTGACAGCATCTTTCCATTAAGTTAGCAGCTCCTCATTCACGTAGATTTATCTGAAGGAAGGTGTACCTAAGCGATCACTGTGTTATCGAATATTACGACTTCGCCTTCAATTAGATAAAGAAGAAATGTTTTTTTTTTCCCTTAATTTCCCTTTTACTAATTTTACTACATTTTTCACCTTGATCATATATATTGAGTATTTATTGTATTTGTATTTAAAAAAAAACCTTCACAAAGCAATTTATACTGTACAGGTTTGCGGTAACGACATTACATCCGACCGCATGAAATTAGAACAAAAAATAAAGTTTTGTATGCTTTTGTTCAGAACTTTCGCAATTTAATCGATCATTTCAGCGGATACGTAATAAGTCTCCTTTTCTCTCTCCTCCCGTTCCTAAACGCTTCTATAAAATCCACCAATGTGAAGAAAATAAATAATAAATAACAACGACCGTAGAATCGCACTAGTTCACAGAACAGTATTTAGGTGCTATTTGGAACACAAGATGGCGACACTTGTCAGCAGTTTGCAATTGTACTTTCTTTGCACGTCATCTAGAACTCATAAGACGATTATGAAGGTGGAAACTGGGGAGGGTCAACTTGCCGCTTGAGCATTTTGGGTGAAAAAAATTCATGGAGGATTTTAATAGGTTATTTACAACATAGTTATTTCTTATGATCCGGATACCTATACAAAAAGATACAAATACACTGGTAACTATGGCCTGCATATTAATACCAAAATTACTGTTCACCCACATACTTTTAAGGAAGTTTTTCATGCTTAGATTTTTGTTTATTTTTTCCCTCCAAGCGTTGAAGCTTGTAGGGAACGAACTGAATTGGTGTGCTTACCCCACACCAATTCAATTCGTTTTTGATATGCAAGAAGAATTTCACATTGCTCTTCTGAAGAACTCAACTTGACATTGGTGTTTGCCTTTAAAAAGGACTGTGTATATTACAAGGCTCATCGGGGATTTAATAATAATAATAATAATAATAATAATAATAATAATAATAATAATAATAATAATAATAATTATTATTATTATTATTATTATTATTATTATTATTATTATTATTATTATTATTATTATTATATATTTCCACACAGCAACCGATCCCATTCCACTGAACTCAGTTGGTCATAATTTCCATCTTTGTAGTTCAGCATGTAACCTTTTAGGAATGGAACATTCATAAACGCAGTCATTTCCCAAGTGAGTACCGTATAATCATTGTCACCAACCGGAGGCAAAATAGTTACGTCTTTAACTGAAACACCCTCTTACACTGTAATCAAATCTAACCCTTTTTGACCTCGAGTTTCTTCTGTCACATGTTTTTTACCACTATTTGCAGATGCTTTACAAAAAGAGTTGAAATATGGGGACTGAGGTATCTAATGTGAGATTTCCAAATATCGCAGAGAATCAGTTTCTTCTTGGGATTTATTAAGATTGACTTGAGGAAAGATGATCGTAGTTGTGTCTTTCATCCGAAGAGAGATGAAGTTGTCTTCTGAACAGGACATAGTACTCTTGTTCCAATTGTTTGATTGTATGTGTTTGTGTGGGGGTGGGTGGGAATCGATAAGCTACACCAGAATTGTCTACTTTGTCGTGTGAAACTTCTCCAAGGTATTCTTTATTCTTACTTCAAAACTTCTCAAAATGTGAGCTGTATATGAAAGTTCATATTATTTGGAAGTTGTGAAAACTCAGGACGTTTGAAAAAGAGGAATATTCTCTTTAGGGAAGCGGGAGAAGAATTAGCATAGCAAGTTGTCTCCACTTGATATAATGAAAATTTCATGGAAACAGGTAATTCCAAAAAAAAAAAAAAACACCTACTGTTAGTTATACAATGCTAATGTCACATAATAATAATATCCATCTTACTCTCAATCATCATTTAATTAAAGGAAAATTGTTTATTATTTTGTCACATTATTTCTAAATGTAAATAAAACTACTACGCAGAGAAGCTCCTTAATGATAAACTCAGTTAAATTCCAGGAAAAAAGCATTAGTATTCACGTAATGTTTTTCAAGCATTAATAAAGTAAAATGCCAGCAAAGGTTGGTCTATTGGTAGAGTCTCTGCTACTAATGGCTCGCAAAAAGTTAAAGTTAAGCAAGTTTGACCGCGGTCAGTATTTGGAAGGGAATCAATCGTTCGATGCTGCTGACACACTCTCCTTCGATGAGTTTTGGACTCTCTTGGGGGGGGGGTGTCACATAATAATAATATCAAACTCCTTACCTTTTGTTGCAAATTAATTGCGGATTGTAATTTTAAAGACGAATCATCAGATTGTGATGGTCATAAGACAATCACCAGAAGGCGAAAGAGAAAGCACAGTTTTGACAGGCATACGATCCATGGATTGGTTAAGGGCACTGGAAATATCACTATTTTCTATGAGAATTTCAAACGTTTCTTGCTTTCTTTGGTGTTTTTGAAAATCAATACTGGATGAATTGATAATTTGTTACAAATATTTTAATCTTTATATAAGGAAGATAATAAAAAACGCGAATGACTATTTCATTAAGTGTAACGTTTGTTTCTGTGAGGAATTCAACGGAAATATTTCAAGAGAAAGTCTGAAAGATATTGCACTCAAGTAAATAAAGCACAAAATCTCGAAATGCATCTCAGAAATCTTAAGAGCTAGACAGTACGTGTTACGGGAATAGTTCTGGAAGGGTTTCCCCATTGAAGAAGAAATCAACGCGATTCGATAGGAATTTCCAATATGGAAATCAACATGAATCAAGGAAAAATAATGACATGTTAAGCATGCTCTACACCTTACTAGGGTTATCTAGTAATGAGCACTTGAACAATGAAAGAGTGTTAGGTTATTGGTAAGAGCAAACCTCAGCATCTTCACTTGCTGTAGCAATGTGGATACAAAAGAAATACAGATGCATTTGGGAAAATTAAACTATTCCAAGCAGATTATGTGAGACTGAGAAAAAAAACATCTTAAAGAAAGAAAGAAAGAACACCTCCCCGCCCTCTAAACTGTGTTGTTAAGGAGAGAGAGAGAGAGAGAGAGAGAGAGAGAGAGAGACACTGATGAGAAAACTAACATGAAAAACAGTGATTGCTAGTCACACAATACCAAAATAGAAATCTTTCTTTCAGTGTATGTTAGAGCAAACATATGGATCATTAACAGCATCTTGGAGTAGAAGTGATTAAACTAGAAGTTGAGAAAAGTGAGATGAACACAAATTGTAGAACATGAAAAATAATGAATTTCTTTGGAAAAATAGAAGATGAGCTTAGAAGTGTGGTCAACGTAGCTCAGATGTATAGACGAGCCCTTTGTTTGGAAAGATATGTGTTCAAGCTTTTCAATCAACTGGTGATTTAACCGATCTCATACGGAGGAAGAGGATTTTTCAATAACAGGAAACACAGGTTATTCGTCTATCGGAACAGGAACGCAGTCTCCTCCGTACGCACACACTTCTAAAGACTGAAAATATTTATTCTTAGATGGATGTAGCAGAGGGATGGCAAGCAGGAAGGCAATTTAATGCAATTGAATGAATTGCGTTAAATTGCCTAAATCCCCTATTCGGGGGATTCAACCCGTCTTGGACGGATGAGAAATCAATAGCTTAGAACTGAAATCACATATACTGCAAACTTTATCTGCAAGGTTTTGGAAAGTTTGCTTCTTTCTCGATAGAACATATTTGTTTGGTGTTTCATTGGTAATATATCGTTAATATATAACTTCCATCAATTAAGCTAAAAGATGTAGTAAAACTTTTAGCATAATTAAAGCACATTCATATAATACAGGATCGGCCCTAAGCGATAGCTTTGCATTTCTTGTGCTAGCCTGACATAATCCCCTTTCAAACTTTTTCTATGAATTCTACTTAATAACTTAATCGCTCACATAACGTATTTTATGACTCACCCCTTTCTACTTATTTACTTAACTCTCTCATTTTTAATCGTATTACAATATTAATCTATACTTTCCTTTGTTAGCTACTTACTTAGTTAGAATTCCTTATTTTAAGTCATATTACAATATTAATACATTTCTTCCTTTATCGGCTACTTTAACAACAACCCTTACGCTTTATACATTTTACTGGATGCAAGAAATTTTTCATTAAATAATTCATTTTTTTATGCAGGGGTTTTAATTTATGATATTTATTCTTCATGTTACACCATGGTGGCTGAGAATACTATATTCCTAAGATATCAGGTATAACAAAATGCCTCGCTTGACAAATTTAACTAGTAACCATAATTTAAAAAAAGGCCATCTTTGTTTTGGAGGACACTGATTCAAGGGTATTTTTGTCGACACAACATTAAACTTAAAAAGTGCAAACCGGTATTCTTGCATTGGCCTTACGAAGTTGTTTCTATGCAGTAACAAGAGACACTGCACACTGTTGAAGATCACTTGTATTCCAACGAAGAACTATTCAGCATAAAATGATTACAATGATTCTAGAAATGATGTTTGATAATTCTGCATATGAATTATGTGTTGGTCTTCTGTGTGTATTAGTGTTACTTATGTATATGATTCATTATCAATACAACTGTGTCTTACGTAATGCACCTGGGCCAATACCTCGCATTCTGCTGGGAAACTTGGATATCCTTTATAGGATTTTGAGAAGCACTAGAAATATTAATGCCCATATATGTAAATGAAGCAAATTTTTATTTTATACGGAAAGTTCTCGCTGTAATCTTGATATAACATGAAACTAAAATATCGTTTTGCGGTTTAGTTTAAATTTCTGCAAAACAAAACATCATTATTAGTAAGTTACTGTCAGTTGAGAATTGCAATTTTTAATAATGGAAAACAGGTAACACGAAATGGTAATTTGAATTTATAAAAATTGATTTCAATATGTTATAGTTTGTTTTATGGTCCTTCTTGTAATTCTCATTAAATAACTAGACTTCATCAAGCTCTTTGTATAAACAAAATAAGTGTATTATATGTATTTTCTACTGTCCAGATTTGAAATTCTGAGTCACAAGGCATACAGAACTTGTGTGACTAAAACCCTATGTGATTAACTTCATCCTGAAATTCTTGGTGTTCAACCAGGAGGTTCTGCTGTAACTTATTTAAACTAATGTCCAGGCTTTTGTTTTATTATCCTTTGAATCTAAGCGTGCAGTTCATTGTGTACGGAAATAATTTGCTGATGTCTGTTTTCTGTTAGAGGAATTCTGTTATTTGAATTATTAACGGTCATTACAGAGACAAAGACATATTTTCATTTTTTATTTGTTGCTATCGAAACCCAGTGAAAATTCTACATTTCACAGTGAAGGAATTATGCGTGTTGAATTCTTCAGCAGCTAATTCTAACCAACATGTTAAGTAATAAATTAATATTTTTTGCAAAAAAAATATTCACTCCCATCTTACTAGCATTCTACTCTGGTATGGCTAACTTATTCTATTTACTAATATTTCATTATCATGTTGACTTGGTGGAACTATTCACTGGGCTCCTTGCTCTATCCACGAGATGGTTGGATTTCTCAGGAAGAAACTTATGGTGAGATTAAAGGAATCTTCAATACATTACAGTCCCATAGTTGGATTTGTTATAAGTCGATCACTTATTTCTTTATAATTTTGATCTTGACTGTTTTTCTTCTATTTCTTTCATTCCCCCCTTCCTATGCTGTTAGCGTGTTACTGAGATGTGACTTCTTGTTAGTATCACTCCCAACCGACCTGTCGCTGACACTGCCTGGAGGCATATATTTTTGGCTTTCGAAGTGTATGTTCACAAGGCCGGTTTGCGGGCTTGCCGGATGAAAAATGCCAGATAAACTGGCGGTAAAACCCTACTGCCAGCGCCCAAGACAGGCTAACTTTGCTATGCCTGAGGAAGATCCTCAAGTTGCTTACGTCTTCGACGGGAATCGAACCTGGGACACTCCTTCACCAGGCATAAGGTTGCAAAGCGCAAAGCCACTAGGCTAACCGCGCGGACTAATTTCGATTTTGACTATTCCTTAGAAGCAATTCACAAAATACCCTAACGATTTTTAGGTTTCTAGTGCACTTTCTCTGAGACGTTTTGGAATTATCTAGTTGAGATGTGAAAATATATCCTTAAATTTCTGAATTTAATGAAAATCTAAAATTCTAAATTTAGATTTTCTAAATTGTATGAAAATCTTACCGTTAGCTATTGGAATATTGCTTTATTTTTCCGATACTTTGACATATTTTAATCGTAGCAGCAGCAGTTTTTGAAGGATTCAACTAGAAGTCTGTTGGATTGGTGGTTTCATCTAATGTAAAATCTATTCAGTGACGACATAACGTTTTCCCATCATTCCGATATCCGATAAGCGCAAAAACTCAGAAATATAATAGTAATGATCGTTGTGTATACTCAGGAGTAATTCAATAACTTCTACCATATTATTTACAACGATTTGCTGGCCTGATTTGTTGGATAAGTGGATATTATCTCCGCTCTCCCAACGAAACAAGTGCATTCGAATATCACTTTAAGTGGTAAATGATTTTCGTTCCGCTGGGGTCTCTACCATCGCTCAATACTTAATGCAGGACTGAAGTGATTTTAGTAAACGCCCAATGTTTGTCATTAGGTCAGAACTCTGGTTTTATTTAACTCAGTGTCACCCATATTAATAAATGTACGATATGTTTATATTTAGTGGATGAGATTAGAATTAAAAAATGGCATATTTTTTTAGTTTCCTTGTGATTTATTGAGGAATAGAGCTGTTCGTATCAAACCACATATTGTACAAATAGTGTTAAAAAGGAGAACAAAAGCTAGAAGAAACGACAATCGTATACTGCGCTATTAGTTGATAAATGAAAACATATATGAAAGAGACCGAAAATGGGTAAAAAAATTCATTTATTGTTTTATTTGTGATGCCTGAAATTATTATTATTAATGCACACACAAAAGCTGTGCGTGTGCTGAAATGAAACTGAAGTAATTTCAAGGCAATTTCCTTTAAATTCAAGGACGTTCAGGTAAAGAATTCATCCATGATCTGGTTGGTTATTGCAAGATGCTTTAGTGTTCCGAGAAGAGAAAAAGGAAATAGTCTCTCCAAGCACGCATTAAAGATGTTGTGACTGAGATTATTTTTTTTATTATTATTCTGAGAATACTTTTGAGTATTTGAAATCAAACTTTTAATAGCACTGATTAACTATTGCGCATAGGTCTGGTTTCTGTGAGAAATCTGACAGAACGCTGAGAGAGAGAGCGAGTGTGTAAAGAAGGGTTTTAAAAATGATATCCCCTCTGTAAGAGAATTTGTAGAATACGGACAGTAGAAAAAGCATTTTTAAAACTCTGGAAATCTTTAAATCGTCTTTAAACATCTTTAAATATTCTGAAAGAGTCATACAAAATAACAGTAGACAGAACATTTCATTCCATGTTGAGGTTGGGGATAGGACGAGAAGACATCCGTGGAAGTTGAGAATGAATGCCGTCGAGAAGGGGATGAGAGCTAGATATTTCTCTTACGGAGTGATGCGTGATTGGAATGGACCGTCATTGCATGTAGTGAGTACAGATTGTTTGAATGAATTGAAGTACAGGTATGAAAGATTTTTGGGTGATAGGAGACCTTTCTCGATGACTCCCTTACTCCCTGGAGGTCTCTCCTAATAATAATTTCCTTCACATTAGGACAAAATATCTGTGTTAAGAAACCTAAAACGTAATAATACATATCTATGCGTCTACAGAAAAATAAACTCATTAATATAACAAATTCCAAATAAAGACTTTCATTGTACAAGGACACTCGAGGGATAAATTGGTATAGTTATTGTAAGGAATTTTCTCCCCCATTGTGATACATTCGGGTTTGGCGAAACCAATGAGAAAGGACACAAACTTATTGATTGAATAATGTAATAATTACTAATACTTTATATCCTCATAAACCGTCATGAAAGTGGACAGAAACTTCGCCTAATGGGCCTTCTCGCAATTTAAATGATTATTTTCTTGTTCTGAGAACACATAAAATATCAGTTAACTTTCTTAAAACTAAGTCTTTCGGAGGAGCTGATATTGGCAGCTAGCACAGCATAGTCATGGTATATTGAATCTAAAATTAAAGCAAATAAAAGGTAACCAAAAATAAAGAAAAGATATAGTGTTTAGAATTTAGAATCACCTCATATCAGACAATAATATAAATCCCACATTACTAATTCCTTGAACACCTTCCTGAAAGAATTCAAACGTATTGTAACTGAACGAAATCTATTTTCTAAAGTAATTTTAAAAGCCGTTCCATGAGAATTCATCGTAAACTGTTCAACAAAAGACACTTTATCAAATAGCAATTCGTTGAATAACAATTTATCCCAGAAGCAATTCGTCGAATAAACAATTAATCTAATAACAATATGGCAATTCATCTAAAAGGTAATTTCTCGAATAAACAATTCTTCGAACGACAGCTGATCGCACGACAATTTGTCTCACAAATGCAATTGATCGAATAACCAATTCACCGATAATGTTTCGAAGAATTCCTTCATAATTCATCGAAAGATGAATTTTCTTGAAAAGTATTTTTTAAAGTGTTCGATAAGATTACCTAACGTCACTAAGGATGTCAACAACATTATAAAGGTGATCTTTGATAATTTATAATTACTTTGTTGTTTCTCTCAAGATTATTCTGTAAGCGAACAAGCTACTTCATTGTGTACATGGTGATTTATCTATTGAAAAAATATCTCATTTTCAACATCTAACTTGTTCACAACAATTATGATCGGATTGAGATCAAAACTGACAACTTTTAAAATAGATCATAACTATAAATCTTAATTGTTTTGCAATACATAATTTCAGCATTTTGACTCGTTGTCCCTTCGTTGCACCGAATGTAGTTGCACTGAAAACCGGAACTGTTCGACAATTTTTTTAAATGGTAGTAAAATTCATTCCACATAACCAGTGTGTGTGTGTTCACGTAATATACTAATACTACTATTATTAATAATAATCATGGAGCCTCCGTAGTTCATTCGGTATACAGTCAATTCATCTCACGATAATAACTGTAGCTTTTCTTCAGGTCTTTCTATCTAAAGTCCCATAGTTGGAGAGACCTGAGTTCGAATTCCAGACATGATGGGAAGAATTGTTATCACCCTTCTTCAACTGAAGGTTAGTTTTGAAGTTACGTATGTAGATGGCATACGTGATTTTAATCCCGAAAACTCTGTTGTGTTATTCTGCAAACTGGTTCCCATGAACACTCATCTACAGCTATAAATCTTGCAGGATAAATAAGACAATGGAAAACCATCTTCTTCTCTAATTTGTTCCAAGTAAAATGGCATTGCTATCCGCCAACCATTCGGTTGAGGAGAAGGTGGAATAATATAATTGAGATGTTTTAGATAATCCATTCGAGATTGTTTACAATACGCCGAATGTATATACTGACTGGAAGGAATATCCTTCAAAAATATTGCCACACATCTCTACGTAACAAATATAAATGGCATATCATGCCACGCTTCAAATGCATCAAAAGTTAAAAAAAAACTGTAATGCATGTTGATAAATACACCCTTCACTTCACGTACCTTACAATTCATATTTCATCGAACTGTTCATTTGATCATTTCTAATTTCGATGAATTGTGATTTTCGATTAATTGTTGGTTTTCAATGAATTGCTTTTATCGAAAACATGATTTATCGTGGTTTCGATGAATTGACGTTCGATGAATTTCCTTTTTCAAGGAACTCTTTCGATTAATTGCTTTTCTATGAACTGCTGTTCGGTGAACTGTTTTTTGATCAATTGTTTGTTCGCTAAATTGCCTTTCGATGAATTGTTTTCTGTGAATTTTCTGGATACCTTTAAAAGCAGCTGACAACATAATAGGAAAATCTCTCAGGATAATCAAATTCTGGATTACAGAAGGAATTTTACAACTATGTGATCAAAGGAGAATCTTAAAATTCAGCATAAACCAGGGGAAAAAAATATATATATATATAAGAAAATAATAAAAATGTAGAAATTATAGAACTATCTGTTTAATCAGTCATCCAAGTGAAATTTTCCAAAATAATGGATCAACTTTTTTTACAATACACCTCATTGGAGAGAAATGTATTGAACATAATAAAATACTCTATCACAAATATATATACAGAAGGTCTTTGATTCAGTATGTCATGAGACATTGTGGATACTCAACCAATATGGACTAAATAATAAAATAGAATGCCCAATTCAAACGCTTTAAAAAGTTGATTTCTGTTAACCTTTCCTCAGAAAGGTTAACAGAAATCAATGACAACTACAGTAAGTCTTTCAATATATAAAGAGGCGTGCGTCAAGTCTGCATACTTTCGCCGATGCATTTAACCTATATTTGGAATCGATAATAAATAGTCTTGGAAAACAATGATATTAAAATTACAGTTACTGGCCAAAAAAAAAAAAAAAAAAAAATCAATAATCTCAGATTCGCCGATGACTTTCACCTAATATTAGGAAAATAACATGAGTTACAAGAATTAACAGATAGATTTTCTAAGACTCTTAGTGATTGTGGATTGAAGATCATCATTCCCAAATCATAAACGATGACTAAAGTCAATAATCTTATAAAAATGTTAGTTAACGAAGAAAAATTGGAAGTAGTAGAAGGATTGACCTACTTAGGAAGCATAATAAAGTACTTATTTGAACAGGGTGTATTTCAAATATCTGGGAATATACAAATAAAAGTTAAAAATACTCAAGAATAAAAGTTGTCTACGCAACAATGATCCTTACTGCAGTTTGTGTATAAGTTTTTTATTATTATTATTATTATTAATTTAAACTGTTTTCTCATAAACAGTTTCTTCAGTTGTCCTTTAGTTTTTATAAATGACAAAAATAAACTTCCTTAGACATACAACTATTATTATGATAATTATTGCCATAATGTTTTTTATTATTAATTAAGTATTTTAATTTTTTATCATTAATTAAGTATTTGAATTTTTTTATCATTAATTAAGTATTTGAATTTTTTTATCATTAATTAAGTATTTGAATTTTTTTTATTATTAATTAAGTATTTGAATATAAACTTACAGGTAACAAATTTCTTGGACTGTGAAGGGGGAAGACATCCGTAAGACATCTCTCCTTTGGCGAAAGTCTTCCCATCCTTCAGAACCCTTAAAGGTTGACGTAACATTTGACTTCAATGCCCTAATCAATTCTCAGTTACTTTGATTTCATTACAGATTTTTATTACAAAATATACGTTACTACAATGTATGTTATAAAATGTTACTACAAAATTATTTGTAGTAATAGTAACTTGACTACTTTTGCGGGAATGTTGTTTTTGCTTAGAATTAAAGCGAAATTCTAATTAAAGCGAAATCCCCCCCCCGCTTTACAACGTTTCTTTGACTGCAGAATTGTTAGTAATCGGAATACCCCACCTTAAATTGATTCAATGTCTGCGCATTACCTCAACAGGCAAAGCATTCCACTGAGTAACTACTCTTCGTTAAAAAAGTCAGTGCTTTTGCACTCCATGTCACTTTTACTTCGGTTGAAAACGTACACACACAAGCATACCAACTTGCCGTTAAGGAGACACTCTCCTTATATACAGAGTTGCATTTCATATAGTTCTTATTATCTCTTCATAAATCAAGCGAGTTACGTACATAAATTTCATACGTTATAGTGTACTTTGTAGTATTCATCACAAAATTGTTGTTTGTTTACAGTATATGACTATATTGAATTCTTTCTAATAATTAGCATTTCATTGCAGATGTAATTCAAGAACACATGGGTTTGTATAGATTGTTTAATAAAGACGAAATGCTAGTGATATGGCTCTTTGGTTTCCATACTTACTTATACATAAATGGAAAATAGCAAAGGTAAGTGTGCAAAATAACAAAGCCAGTTTGCAAAGAATTTCAATATTTTTACGACAATACACGATTTGAACTGCTTTATTTATTCTCCAATATATTATGCTTTTCTGAAATTTAATTTGCAGTGTCATCTTCATATATCATTACCTAATTGTTGAAAGCTAAATAATTAGCCCCCTGCCTGCACTGGCATTATAAGTACTGCACAATCATTTCCGAAGGCCTACGTCTTTCCACAATGGATGACTGGAATTATGGCTAAAACAGCTAAGGCTATAAGTTACTTAAATATATAGAGCCAATTAAGATTTGGTCATAGATTTGCCCAATAGAAAGAGCCAATAGATTTGATCTGCCTACTCACTGATGAGACCTCAATAAAGGTCGAAACCGGTCTGGGTAGTGACCTTCCGCCATAATGTATAACATCGTACATCTCCTAGGAGATGGGTTTTACATTATGGAAAATACTAAGAATAGTGATCAGAACTTTCTCCACCATTGCAACGAGTTCCCCTAGTGTTGGACTACGTGCTTTTGCTTACCCTAGTATTCGCCGATAATTTTATAGTTTACTATATTCGGCATGAAACTCTTTGATTCCGATCTTTGAGTTTCTTATTCGATTTTGAAACAATGTGGGATTTAATATCCGCTTAATTTAAATAAGTCTATAAAGCATGTTTAATCTATATCTGCTACCTGCGCGTGTTCTCGGATCGATTTCGTTGTGTAGAAAGAGACTGGTTTCAGAAGAGCTCATGAATTAAAGATAAGAGTGGGGAAGGGCTTAAAGGTTCTGATAAAACACCTACATCAAAATAGTTTTTATGCAACTGATATAACCACAAGAAAGCATATACGAGGATATAATAATATAAGAACATAAGTTACCTTCAAAACTCTGCTGCTGGCATGTTCTTTCTTGTGGTTACATCAGTTGCTTTAATATCATTTTTGTCGAGGTGTTTATCAGAACTTTCTACACCTAATATATTATTCGGTATCACAAATATGTAATTTTTCTTATTTTGGGCTTTTTCTCTTAAAAAAATGTATTTCCCCTCCAGTGCGTGCATATATATATATATATATACACACATATATATATATATATATATATATATAGATATATAGATATATATATTATATATATTATATATATATATATATTATATATTATGTATATTATATATATATATATATATATATTATATATATATTATATATACATATATATATATATACATTATATATATATATATCATGCATATATATATATATATATATATATATATATATATATATATATATATATATATATATATATATATATATATATATATATATATATATATATATATATATATATATATATATATATATATATATATATATATATATATATATATATATATATATATATATATATATATGTGTGTGTAGAAAGTATTTTCCCTTGGGTATAATTTCTCTTGGGTGTGTGGGTGTGGGTGTATGTTGCTAATTCTTACTCAATTTCCATGGTTGACCTCTAGTTTTGAATTTGGTGTTCTATTCCACTCATTAATCACTCTCTAAGCAATAAATGTAGTCCTTACTTCCTTACTAATTCTGACTCAATTTCCATGGTTGACCTCTAGTTTTGAATTTGGTGATCTATTCCACTCATTAATCATTCTAAGCAATAAATGTAGTCCTTACTTCCTTGCTAATTCTTACTCAATTTTCATGGTTGACCTCTAGTTTTGAATCTGGTGATATATTCTACTTATTAATCATTCTAAGCAATAAATGTAGTCCTTACGTCCTTGCTAATTCTTACTCAATTTCCATGGTTGACCTCTAGTTTTGAATCTGATGATCTTCGCAAGACATTCGAGTATAATCTGGCGAAAGCGTGATTAAACAATGGACTGGTGCTGATGTCATATTCTTTTGCTTTTTCAATAAAAGGGAATGAAAATACATTTTAATGTTGTTAAAAAATATTTATATCGGAGAAGACAATGATAAATTTGTTTACTAATAAATGATATGTGACAAGACATTTGCTGAGTTATACTCCTTGGAGTGATTGTAGGTTGTGTAGTTACATCCATTTTCTGATATCAGAGGGTTCGGTGACTTTCAGCAGATTATTTGATATATTTCTTGTTCATGATCACGTGTTTTGTGACAAGTTAGGAGATAATTCGACTTATTTTCTGTACAGCAATGGAGATAGATGGAGGAGGAAAATGAAACTTTTGATGCCAATATTTTATTCCAGCATATTTGAAGGATTCTTGTCAATTATGAATGAACAATCGTCTATCTTGTTTAAACAGATGAACTTAAAAATTAAGGACGAGTGGATTGATATCGTTCCTGCAGTGAAATTATGCTGAAATTATGTGGCAAATATGCTTTCTAGCTGTCCTAAATTCATGTGAGTTTGAATTTGGTCGCCTTCGTTCTCGTTGCTATAAATGATTATGGGATTTTAACGGCCATTGGGATACTTAGTTTCTTTACCGGATAATTTCGTATTTGCGAATGAATTCGTGAGTATTATTCAAAAGAAATCTCTACATTAATCTCCACACTTCTTGACATTAAGAAAGAAGACATTCTAGTGTACATATAAAAAATGTTGAGTTTGTTTAATGCTTTATTTTAGAAATTTCTTTCCTAAAACAGATAAATATGATAAATATTTATCTGTTTCAGATAAAACAGATAAATATCCTCACCTGTTGAAGGGAGGAAACCTTACGCAGATGTTCATAACTATGTACAGTGAACGTATGGTCGCCATGAAGGTATAAGTAATACAATTTTATGTTCTTCTTCTTCTTGTTATTTCTTTATTAATCGCTGTGTTTATGTCATCTGGGAAAAATATTTGTTTGTGCGACTAAAGCATGTATTCCTGGGTAGATTTGTATAGAATTTCTTCACTACTATTGAAATGATTTAGGTTTCAGAATGTTTGATCCGTTTCTGACCCACGAAACATATAAAAACTATCTTCGGAACGTAAGTTTATAAAATAATAGAAATATATTGCTTTTTATTTTATTTTATTTCTTCTCCTTAAGAAACATTATTATTATGTTCTATTCATGCTCAGTCTGGTGAGAACAGATATGTCAAAACAGTGAAATAAACCTATTTATGTTACATTAAAATGGAATGGCAGTTAAACAATCATTTTTATATAAATACTTCAGTCGTACTTCAAATATATTTTTGTGAAATCAGTTTTGTTGCGTAAAATTTCCAGTCTTCCGTCAAATAAAGCAACTAGCTAGAGAACAAATTAACCAGAAAAAAAACACTATAGTTTTCAATCAGCAATGACTAAAACATATCAAACATATCATTAGTAATATTAATAAACAAAAAAATCATAAGTAGTGATAACAATCCTTACTACTTAGTCATTTATTTATTCATATGAAGTTTCCTCCCCAGTCTCCATTGGGACGAGTTGAGCTCCCTCATGGGAGGTTAAGAATTTATGGCTGTAGATCCGTGTGTGCCTGCTTGCGGGATGAAAAACATCAGATAAACTGTGAGGAAAAACCCTGCTGTCCATGCCCAAGACCGATTAACTTGGCTATGGCTGAGGAAGATCCTTAAGCTCCTCACGAGGGCGAAGGGAATCGAACACAGGACACTCCTTCCTCAGACATATGGTTGCGAAGCGCAAAGCCACTAGGCTAACTGCGCAGACACTTAGTTATTAGTACAACATAACGATGATTTGGCCTGCGTGTGTACGTGCGTGCGTATGTATGTATATGCTTCAAAGCAAGAGAGAGAGAGAGAGAGAGAGAGAAACTTCGTCTTTCTTTCTAATATCGAACACTTTCTCCTTTATCTTGAAGACAGCAAGAAGCCTTTATGGATTTTTTTTTCTGAAGAATTTTATACTTCTCCCAGTCACATAAAGTTTCTTCTCTAACGCTAAGATTTCTTGCTTAATGTTTTAAGATTTCTTCATCAAGAAAGTGAAATTCATGAAAATACGACTACCCATAATGGATTAAAATTATTGGTTTAAAATTAATGAGAAAAATAATTTGATCTTCATTTTGGTAAAGTGGAATTTATTATAGTTATATGTTACAAAAATTAAAAGTTTGAAATTTTTCTGCCTCAAAATCCGAACTATGAAGGTATATCAGAATCATTATCTGTTCTTGAGATAGTATGATGAATTCGATGAGTCGACGTCACTAATAATGCGCATAGAATGTGAGCACAAGCGCACTCTCTCTCTCTCAAACACATACACATATACACACACTTAATGCCTTAGTTGTTGAGCCACTTCCCGTTGCAATATATATACATTGCAACGTACTAGAAAACAAATCATGCATTTTTTCTTTTCATATTATTATAATTTTCTTCGGCAATATTGTTATAGTTATATAATCCATAATAAATGCAATAATAAAACATTCCAATCATTGTAATATAATGATGCATTCATATACATTGTATAGTAGTTACACGAATAAAGTTAATTCCTTACCAGGAGGTCTCAACCAGCGCTAAGAGGCGGAACAGGAACGGGGGAGAACCCCGCACAAATAAATAAAATGAATGAACTGAAATAAATTAGATGATATGCATATTAGCAGGAAACCCTTACGAAATAGATAATCTATAATAAAAACAGAGAAAAGGTGGATAACATATAATTAAAACAAGTGTAGATTACAGACTAGACTAGCATAAAAGTGTCTAGTAAAGAAAGGATTATCGAAAATGAGAGGAAATTGGCGAACCGTTTGTTTGATGTTAACAGCCGAAGTAGCGAATGACATGGAGGCTATTTAATTACTGGTAACTATGTCTGTCAAAGAAACATGTTCATCTGGCCGGTTGCTCTCATTATTGTAGATGGAAAAAGAAAACAGACTTTCCGTGAGCAGAACTCTGTCGTAACTATATGAGAAGTGCTAACTCACCAGTTGAAAATCCCTTACAAAGGTTCTTAGAATCATTAATGGAAATCGAACCGAGATCATTCCAGTCAAAGGGCATTGTCAATACAATCTGAACTAAAATGGAAGCTCCATAGAATATGAAGACACATTTGGCAAATCTAAAACAGGGAATATGAGAGAAACGTACGTGTTATTGAAAGTTTATTGTTTTGAAATTATAACTGAAACAACTAAGGCCGACACGAGTGCACTATGTCCGCTAATGAGTGTTTGTGCGTAAAGGAAACGTACGGGATAGATATAGAGGAGATTTTTCAAATTGTCTTGAGAAGTAAAAGAAAGAGGAGGGATCCGTGGAAGTTATAAGTTTAAACTCAGGATGTTAGAGAAAGGCAAAAGGTAACGTAATATGTTACTTAAGGAAGGTAAAGCATTTCATCCACTCCTCGCCTTCCATATATATCGAAATATTTCTCCTTTGATAATATTTTATAGACCTCTAATGTATCATCGCGCTTTCTCCTATTTACCAGTGTCTACAGTCCGCATACCTGGAATCTATATTCCATAATTCCAATAGCATCTGTGCATTTTCAAACAGCTGCTTGATCTTATCCGAACCCAGGAGAAGAGATCTGCCAAATGTGCCGTTTTCCATGTGCGATATTTTAATAAATTAATGTATGTTAAATAACATCTAAACATTAATTTACATACAAGAGAAATAAACATAAACGTTGAGAGAATATTGTCAAGAGAATCAGCTTATTAAAAGTAATATTACTTCTGCAGATTTTTCTGAGAATTTACCGACATTTCAAAATCCTGCATATTCGTTATTCCAAATATTTGTTTAACAAATTTAATTTACATACTTTTAATATAACTTCTATCTTGTCTTATCGCTGCAGTTTAACCTTTTAAGGAAGTCTAGCATTCCTGCCGGCAAACCTTTTCTATTGTTGTTGTTGTTGTTGAAGTGATTCATAAGCCGAGTTGATTCAGTATAAACCTCGTCAATGGCAGAGTAGCGTTTGCCCCGAGTCATTCCTTCAGGCACAAAATTCAGCAGCATGCTCGAAATCCATCCTTCAGGTACTTAACCTGCAGTGACTTCGTTATTGTTAGATTCGAATGATATTCGTTACATTATATCCGATCTGATTCTTGGTAGAATTCTATATTCTTGATTCAGAATACGAACTAAACACCAAAAGCGAAAACACAACTCTCTTAATCAGTGTGTGTTTGGCTTACAATGGGTTTGAAGATGGAAACGACACGTATTCCCATTGACTACGTCTGCGCGTTGTGTGGAAGCTTTGAAATCATCCTTTTACAATAAGAGATACGATCCAAAAGAATCCTGTGGTTAATACTCCGCTGAATGCCTTGTTCTTAACTGTGTAATAAAATTTTATTACGGTATTTTTGAAAAATAGTTCTAAAATGTTATTCATTATTTAAAACAAATTTAAACAATTTTTATTAAATGTAAATGGTTCAGTAGGTACTTAGACATCCGAAAGAAACATTTGGAGCTATTTCAACGAGAGTACTAACTTTCGCAAAAGTTCACGTTTTCGTGTCAAGTAGTGGCATATCCCACGAAGTTGAGATACGGCTGTATTATTAATAGCGTGCTATATGCATAAAATAGCAGATCGTTCTTTTTTCAAGACTAATTACTATGAAACATCGACGAATTTAAAAAATATCAATTTCTTCACGAAACCAATTTATTTGATTCGTTTGCATTGTTATGACTTTAATCGAATTAATTTTAATTATTCATTCAGAGAAATTATATATTTTTTCATTAAAATTTCCCGGGGTTAAAGGGAGTTCGGATGCAATAGGAAAGAATTAAAAAATCAAAGGATTTAAATTAGTTTTTGATTACTATTCATGCTAGACATTTGTAATTCAATTAAACACCCTATTTATGCTATTGATAATAATTTAAATCAGAAAAGAGATTAATCGATTTTTTTTATCTCTTTCTGTGAAGAGAGGAACAATTTGACCAAATTGTTTTCCATTCTTCACATTAAGAGTTTAAAACATCGGCTTAAAAATGGCGCTTTCATTATATTATGCGGAGCTTATGATTATCCCCTTCAATATTTTTTTATTTAATTATTATTATCACTCCTACATGTTGAGATGAAATTTTAACATCAAATTAAAAAGTCGAAAAGTTCTGTAGGCTATATGCCTAAAAAAAAACTCTAACCCTAATCCTAATCTTGTATGAAAAGAAATACGCTTAAAATATAAAATGCTCAGCAGGACCTACATTCTTATATGGCAGCGAAATTTGGACAATAAAGAAACAAGATAAAAAAAAGAATAAAAACAATTGAAATCGGATTCATGGGAAGAACTGCAAAAATACTCAACCACGCTACCGGCCAAGACGTCTATAGACGTTCACGTTATCATGGATGCGAAGTGCTTCTTAAAATTGTAATACCATTGTTATAACAATGAAATATATGATGGATACGAAGCGTATGCGGATGCGTATTTGATCCATAACGGCCGGTAAGGTGGTTAAAACCAAATAAAAATGACGATAATTTAATAATTAAATATATAATCAGTAGAAGCAAAACTAATCAAAATTAAATAGATTTAAATAAACTAAAACTACAGTTTTGAGCATGCATAAGTTTAATTGTGTCCAGAAGAACGCAGTGTCATTCTTATTGCAAGCTATTTCATTACCGTGTGCCTTTTTAATAGAAAATTATTTTCTTAAATGCTTGAACTTTAATGAACAAATAAATACAAGTGTCGTTCTCTTTGGTATAATTTACAAAATATCCCATTCCTATCCGTATTTTCCTCTAACTTAATTTTGCACTGAAATTATAGATTAAAAATGAGACTGGAAGAGATTGTAGGAGATCATCTGCATTTTGTGTTATAGTGATGATATTTTGACATGTATAAATAAAGCAATAAAATTTGATTCCCATAATACGTCATTTCCTGGAAAAAGTATGAACAGTTTATTTAATAAAAGCCGAAAATGAAGTCTAAGTGACTGAGAAAAAAAAGAGAAAAAAGGAGATTATTTCTTGTTAATTTTAATAATCATCAAGAGTGTCTGTTCCAATTTGAAGAAAACACAGTAGATCACGTTTGGTATATATAGCAGTTATTCAAGTATGTAACTAAGTCATTCACTATGTTGAAACCAGTAATTTCAGCCAAAAAAGACTTGATAGCAAAAATAAAAAAAAAATAAATTAGAACAAAAGCTATAGACATTTAAGCTGACTCATAGTGGGATAGACCAAGTATAACATCTTCGAGTGAAGTGCCATTTAATCTTTAATAAAAGACAAAATATAATAAAAATATATACTCTTTATACATGTGAATTATCATAGTTAAATTAAAAACCACTAGAAACTGTTTAATTATTATAGGAATCTATGCCTCTGAAGAAGGCAGGAAACCGAAGAATTCTGGACAATTATACAAGGAACTTCAAAATTAAGTGTACTAAAAATGACTTTATATTAGCAGGGAGATCTCTATGAGAATTCGAAGTAATCTAATCCCCTATGGTTTAATTATGTAGGAAACAAATTTTTAATAATAACGGTAAAAAAAACTATTCGAGTTTGCATTTCCAATGATTTTAAAATGACTACAACATTATCCCGAATAAGAAAAAAAAGAATAAAAAAAGTCGTCGAGGAGAAAGATCTGTAATTGATTATATAATTATTCATCAGAAACTATTCCACGTGTAAGAGATGAACATGTTTACGAAGAAATGAATTTGTTTTCTAATCAGTATTTAGTAGCCTCTATCTGTATTATATCTTTATTAAAAAGGCAGATTGATCGGATACGGATAAAACAGAAGAATAATTTCTCTATTAAATACATGTTACAAATAAATTTTCAATAACATACTTGGAAACTATTTCAGTGTACGCTCAAAAGACATCGTATATCTTCACGTTTATCGTACACGTACTTAGAATATTATTTTAATGTCGGCTGCAGTTGAAATTTATACAGCTTGAGGTCTTAGGTGAGAAGTAGCATCGCGAGGACAACAGTATATGAAGAGGTAGCTGTTAATGCAACACACATGAATCAGTGTTAATGAGAGAGATAATATCTCATTATTATCAAAGTCAGGGCGAAATTACTTCAAATTTACCTTGACTTTGATCAGATACTCTAGCGAGACGAAATAGACGACACTGCCATGGTATTACTAGCATCCACAAGGACGCTAGTAGTGCCAGGGAACCTACCTTACTGTAGATACGGCAAGGACCAGTATTGAAGGCAATCAGCCATGGAAAATACTGAAGCCTTGAAGGCTTGAGCAATATTACGAAAATGTCCGGCACAGATTTTACCTCCAAATAGGTTAAACCTGTAGGTTTTAAATAATAATACATTACTTATTATTATTATTATTATTATTATTATTATTATTATTATTATTATTATTATTATTACTACTACTACTACTATAAGTCTAGTCGCCGACTGGAGGACTTTTTTTCTAAGCCTATTTTTGACCGGTTACCGAGTTAGTTAGTCGCACGGGCGAGCGGTTTTTTTCTCCCCTGGAACTCGGGTTTTTCTCCCCGGAAACTCAAGAAAATCGACCGCAGCACCCACATTATTTCAGACAGTAACATATCCTCTTAGGGTTAGATACCAAGAGATGGCAGCACGTGTTTGCCAGCCTCTTGATTAGGGGCTGCATATAATTAGTGATACACATGGGCCAGCTATATCTGATTGGCTACTGGTGGAGATTGAGCTGCCTCCTCAGTCTCCAAAAGCTAGATAGGGTATAAAGTCCTCACCTACTCCCTATAAGGGGAATAAAAGGCGTTAGCTGATTTATTATTATTAATCATCATGGGATGTATTTTTATTAAAATCTAAGGATATTAAGCGGATAGTGTGCTGATATATGGCAAGACGATATGACCTTTGGAGTTATCCTGTGTCTCTACGTTGCTAACACACACAGACAGATATTTGCATGCGTCCTCCCATCACCATCAAGCGCAAAAGTTGGGTATTATATCAACTCTAGCGAATCGTGCAAGATATGTACTATCAGATGAAGAAGAACTCAAAATGGAACTACAACATCTTAAATGGTCCTTTAAAAACAATGGCTACTCTCTAAAAAATATTAACAAGCAATTATCCCGCCATCAACGTAGCAACGTAGAGACACAGGACGACTCCAAAGGTCATATCGTCTTGCCATATATCAGCACACTATCCAAAAAGCTGAGTAGAATTCTAAAGAAGTTTAACATAAAAAGGTGCTTCTCGACTCTGCCAAAAATAAGATCATGCTTCAACAACTATAGACAACATCACAACCTTCTACAATTCCCAGGTGTATACAAGGTCACTTGTGAATGCAGAAAGCCTTACTATGGCAGACAGAAAATCTATCTTACTACGTCTCGAAGAGCACCAGCGTGATATTGCTTATAAAAGAACCAGAGCAACTGCTCTGTCAGGCCATGTCCTGCTTTCAATAAACACGAACAATGAAAGCCACCAACATGAAATAAATTGGACATCGACTTCAAACCTACACATCTGCCATGATGAGATAGAGTGCCGCATTGTCGAGTCAAAAGAAATCACCTTGGACCCTTTTCATTTGAATAATAAATAATCTTATCTATAATTTGCCTGACTCTTTCAACTCTACTATTAGATACTGGAGATCGCGTGATTCCAGACACACACAGGTGTACAACAATAGAACTTTAACTCAGACTGTAGTTCAAGCTCATAATAACTGTAATTTACAGTCGAATGTTATGTCTTTATAATTGTATAGCTTTAGAGTGTGTCAATGTTAATTTAAGTGTCTTTTAATATCTTTCTATGTTCTTATAGCCTGATGAAGTCATTCTTGACGAAACATGTTGTGTTTTTTCAAATAAATGTCATTGTGTTATAATTCTCGGGTTTTAAGTCAGTTAATTTAGAAATATATATATATATATATATATAATTTCAAATATATATATATGTGTGTATATATATATATATATATATATATATATATATATATAATTTCAAATATATATATATATATATATATATATGAAAGAACCAGGAGGAAGAAATTAATGAAAACAAATATGACAATGTAGGAAATACTGCTCTATCAAGAAACAGTTGCATACCATTAGACATTCACCAGCAAACTTCAATTTAGGAAGGCTGCCACAAAGAATCTAATATATAAGATTTCAAATAAGTTGACATTGGATTTTATTAGACCATAATATTACAGATGATTATACGTCTAATTCGCTACATATGTTAGTGGCTGCTTCTAGCTTTGGAAGAACAAAACATAATACAGTAAAGGGGCAAACGTGAATCATTACATAACTAAAAACAGAACATGTAGGAACCGCTACACAAAAGCAAAAAGCAGAAACCACATGGAACATGGAATTTGGAACTGGTATGCCATTGCTCAGTAGGTATGCATGATGGTTGGCAGAAAAGTTAAAGTCTGACGTGAGGAAAAATCTAATAAGTGGATAATCATGATTGCATAACAATCATATTTTATTTGAAGTTATGAGCATTTGTCCCCCTACTGTACGTACGGCATGGAGCTCTTGTCACAATAAATATTGTAGTGACTGTGGTAGAAGTAGAAAGTTAAGCCTGAGCAGTCTTTTCTGTTCCAATTAACTTCTCCAATATGTTCTCCTTTTTTGTCTTTTTTCCAAACTTCCTGAAATTTGCGCTGTATAAGAAAGGCCACATGGACTTCGAATATTATAAACTACAGGCCGTTTGTATAAATGTTTTGGTCATTAGATATTAAAGCTCATTTAGTCCCAATGGGTTTGAGAGTCACTCTTAATCACGGACGGAAGCTGAGGTTCTACAGCGAAGGCAGGAATTTGCTGTGCAGCAAGAGTGCAGATTAATATCTTTATGCCATTTCCATAGAATACTCATTGCTTACCTGTAGTTGGAGTAGATATTGTAATTCTTCTTTCATTTTTCCTTCATCTCTTTTAATAGAGATCGTTCTTTTCTTGAGTGTATGCATAATAACTAATTTTTGTAATGAAAATGGTACAATGACGAGGAAGATAGATAAAGATGTGTTCGAGTGACTAGGCTTATGGTATACGCTAAGAGAGAGGCCTCCCTCCGTTTTATTTTGTTTTTTTTTCGTAATCAAAACATCAGGAAAAGGTAATTTTTTTTCATTTTCAAGTTCTAATGTGAGTTTTATTTTATAATGAAAAAAAGATGAAGGGCGAAAGAAATTCATGAAACTCAGCACCACTTTATTTTCGGGTAATAAAATGTGAATGTTATTATTTTTTTCTTTTTAACCTATGAAAAAGAAGTTACTACCATATGTGGCGAAACTATTCATTACACTCATGTGTAATATAACGGCCTAATAAAACCAATTTGAGTTATTTAATATCACATTGTTTTTTTGTCGAAAACTTTATATATTCATCATAATCTAACATAATGCACAAACTCGGGTTCCAGTTAGCCAATCAAGCTAATACTTTACATCAATGAGATGTAAAAAAAATTTCGGGTGGAGATTGCTTGTCACGAGAAAACAGTTAGAAATGTTAGCAAGTTCGCTGTTAATCTCGGTTTTTTTCCATCTTGAGTGTTCGTTAGACTGACCTAGTAAGTTTCCAGTTTGAACAGAAATATTTTTATTCACGTTGTAATTATGTCATTCTGATAATTATTAGCGCAAAGAAAATGCTGAAATATGCACAAAAAGACCAGCAAATTGTGCTTGGTGATCACGTGACTTCCATAAAATTTGTAATGATATTTCTGGATGAAGACTACAGTGCTGATATATACCTCTGGTGTGGATTTATTGCTTTGAAGATAAATGAATTTTTCAGAGAAATTAGCCTAAAGGACGAGATTACCTTCCCTGAATTTTTTCCCCTGATTTCCGTGATGACATTGGTGACTGGTGAAACAAGGGATATGCATGTTGTTTCCATGCAGAGGTAATCTTTACTTTGTCCCATGTTTGATGTAACCCTGCACTTTAATCATTAACAGGAAACTGAATAACTTGTGGTTAGGTAGGCTGATAGAATGAGTAGATAAGGAATGTTAAAGGAAATATTTCATAAGGAAAGAGATGAAAACTTGGAATTCAGGTTGATATAAACGATTGATAGGACAAGACAGACATACTAATGAAAAGAATTTTAATAAAGAGTATGATAAGAAATCGTGCTGTATGGCAGATTAAAACATTAAAATTTACGGAGAATCGAAGAACAGGGAAGTTACAAAGATGAAACTGAATTGATAAATAAGAATGGTGCTGGTCTTGTTTTGCCTGGCAGGTAGATGAGACAAAACATACCAAAAAAAAAGACAGGAAAGCGAAATGATTCATAGAAGTATAGTAGAAGTAGGGGTGGCACTAGTGACCAGATCAAGATCAAGATAAGATAAGGAATTGTGACGTGTTTGGTTGATGACTTCATTGCGTGTGACGTCATGGGTATGGGATGTTTAGTATTTCCCTGTGGGCATATGTGTCAATGGATTCAGTTGTTGTGTTTTGGTTCGCGTATGGCATTATGGGTGATGGTAGAGATAAGGATTCGTGTTGTGATTGGTGGACACTTCTATCAGATGAAGATGAAGATAAGATAAGGAATCGTGACGTGAATGTTTTCGTTGTTGTCAGATGAATATCAGTGATGTCATTGTTAGTTGTAAATAAGTGACATTATTGTTTTGAATGGGAAAGGGAGATATATTAGAGATAAGCAATCGTGATTGGTGGACATTTTAAACAAGATCAAGATCAAGATAAGATAAGGAATCGTGACGCGAATGTTTGTTGTTGTTATTGTGTTTGGAATTTCGCTGGGGCCATTGTCTGTTGGGGACATCACGTGAATAATTTAATTATATATACTGATGTAACTCAAATACACTTTTTTTTCTATAAATGATTGTACTAATTTTTCAATACATTTTTGGGGTTTTTCTTTAAAGTTAAAGGGTGGGAATTCTTAGAGTACGTCGTGATGGCGGTTGTGATTAGGTGTTCTGAATAATTAATTATATATACTAATGTAACTCAAACAGACTTTTTTCCCCGTAGTTTATCCATATTTTCTTCTATATCCATAATCTAATCAAGTTCATATTTTATTCATAATTCATCCGAATATTTTGATTTGTCTAAATTACGATCTTAAAGTTCAATAAATAATGTTTTTTTTCTATAGATGGTTGTACTAATTTTCCAATACATTTTGGGTATTTCTTTCCTGTTAAAGTGTGGGAATTCTTAGAGAAAGTCGTGATGGGTGTCGTGTTTCGAGTTTTTCTGAATAATTAATTATATACTTAAAAACCCTGTCGTAAACACACACATACACACACACACACATTAGACAAAAAATCGCTAATGTAACCATGTTGATACTCTAATATATACCCTATGATTATTCTTATGGAAAAAAAAACTATTCAGTATTACAATTACTCTTACCAAAACATACGAGCAGTTGTTATGTTTAAGTTAAAAAAGTATTTACAGCTTTCCAGATGACTCTTCTAAATACGAATATACCAAAATAGATGAATTTTATATCCACAACACGACACAAACACAAAAACCACAAAGAATGAAATTTCTGTAAATACTGTAACCTGAAATAGTTACTTCGTCCTTTATATTACAGACTGTACATGCTGTGGTTTCATCATTTGCAATATCCCCCAGCGAGTGGTTTTCTTCAAATGAGACCCTTATATCATGTGTGTAATAAAATTATATTATAGATTTACCAACCAAAATCTGCAAACCAGTCTAGTTTCCAAAGTTATTCCTTATTATTTTGTATATAACAATAACAGTACTCATAATGAAAAGAAGCATTCTGGTCACCGGCCTCGTTGTTGAGTGTTTGAATCCTGGTCTGACTGGAGCCTGTTTTGTTTACCTTTAATGTGGAAATGAATTTCATTGCTCCATGTTATACCTATCTGTTTCTCTGACGTTATCTATAATGACAAAACGTTATCTAATGACCAGAAATTAGTTTTCTTTCAGAAAACTTATTTCTGGTAATTCTGTTACCCATTGTTCCATAAAATTTACCTTGTCTTCTACATTAAGAGATTAACACGTTTAAGAAACACAACTTCAGAAAGATTCTCTATCAGAATTTCAATTTAAGTTATCTGTGTTGAGAGCGAAGTTATGGTCTTGGAATAATCAAATAAAGTATCCACAAAAAAGAAAAAAAATTGGTGTTCTTGAAAAGATTAATTCGTTCTTTTTTTCCCCCAACGCATCTGTGCATCATTCTATGTCGCTAACAAATATGACCTGGGCGAACTGTGTGATCCAACTTTGTTGTAATTTCTATAAAACAAAATTTGCTTACAGTAAATAAAATTATATTTTTTTTCTCACGTGAGGAAAATGTATCCCTGCTCTTTATTAGAAATACGGAACGCTGAACTCTATCATATGAAAAATGAGGATATATGTTTTTCTGCAAGAATTACTTATTTAGGTGAAGATGTTTTCCCACTGTCATCCTACACAAACTACATTTTGGTAGTCTTTTGATAAATAAAAATACGAATGCTGTTGTTTGTTGTTTCATGTAATTAATTATTATTATTATTATTATTATTATTATTATTATTATTATTATTATTATTATTATTATTATTATTATTATTATTATTATTATTATTATTATTATTATTATTATTATTGTGCTCTTGACCCTCCACTTGGACCGCAATCAAAACAGACACAATGGTTCCCAACCATAAAAGAAGCAGAACTTCTCTCAGCAATACATCAAATTAAACCAAACAAAGGCCTAGGAATAGATGGTATCTGACCTAAAGATAAAAAGCAACATGCAACTAGTTTAAGTCCTATCCTACTAAAACTAATAAATAAATTATTTAAAACAGGACAAATACCAAGTATGCTAAAGACTGCCATAATCACACCCATATACAAACAAGGAAAAAGAAATTAATCAGCAATTACAGACCCATAACAACATTACAAATTATCAATCAAATAATGGAGCGGATCATACTGAAGAAACAGACAGCATACACTGAAATCTTTCATATTATCCCCAAAACACAATATGGTTTTCAGAAAAATAAGGGAACAACATCTCTCTTGGAAAACTTCACAGACGTAATTAATACCGCCTTAGATAAAAACATAATTGCTCTGGTAGTCTTTATTGATCTAACTAAAGCATTCGATACACTTACACATCAAACCTTGTTAGAAAAGCTGAGGCATGTAGGAATAGACGGGCCTCTTCACAGGTGGTTTACAAACTACCTCCAACATAGAAAGCATATCACACACATCGGATCAAACCGAAGCAGAGAGCTACCAGTAACCTGTGGACTGCCACAGGGAGCTGTACTCTCCCCAACTCTATTCAACATTTACACGCACGATATTAATCAGTTACCACTCAAAGGTAAGCTATTCCAATATGCTGACGATACAGCAATAATATCCATCCACAATAACGCAAGCATAGCCCAAACAAATATGCAACATGAAATAAATCTGATCATAGACTGGCTCACGAAAATCTCCATACACCTAAACTCAGAAAAGACAAAATTAATGATAGTCAGAAACCCACTGACTCGACCAGTTGATAACAAATATATAACCATCCAACATCCACTCTCCAACATAAACAACACACAGAACAGCAAAACCGCTACAATCACTCAGCTTGAAACAATACGATACCTTCGAATTTATTCGATGCAGATATGAACTGGAATAGCCACATACACCATCTACACAACAAACTTCGAACAATAAGTGGCAAACTCTACATGTTAAAAGACATTGTTCCCATATGCCTAAAAACACTAATATACAAAGCACTAAGCCAATATATACTAAGATACGCTATAACAACGTATGCTTTCTGTGCACCCTCCAAAATTATATAGATTAATGTCGCTACAGTACAAAATGACAAAACTGATCTTTTGGGAACAAAGAGAAAATCACGACCTTATAAACATTGCAATGGCAGAACACAAACTACTGACAGTAAAACATTTATGTCACTATGCAACCTTGCTAAAACATTATTTCGATGTCAACTACAGAACAGTTAGAAACACATACCGTATAACAAGACCTCAGACTACTAATTATATCACATATAAATACAATAATCACTACGGAAAGTAGTGATTATTGTATTTATGTCCACGCGAAACATCTACATCCCAGATATGATAAACAAATTACCTTTTGAATGCAGAAACCTTAAAAACTACAATAGCCTGAAAAGAGCACTTAGGACATACTACGAACAAGAAACACGCACCCAAAATACCATACAAACTTAATGAAACAATATATTCGCTTGGCTCAGGCTTCCAATTCAGCAACGCATCAATGCATTCCATGTTATTGTGTGTGTGTGTGTGTGTGTGTGTGTGTGTGTGTGTGTGTGTGTGTGTGTGTGTGTGTGTGTGTGTGTGTGTGTGTGTGTGTGTGTGTGTGTGTGTGTGTGTGCGTGTGCGTGCGTGCGTGCGTGCGTGCGTGCCTGCGTGCGTGCGTGCGTGCGTGCGTGTGTGTGTGTGTGTGTGTGTGTGTGTGTGTGTGTGTGTGTGTGTGTGTGTGTGTGTGTGCGTGTGCGTGCGTGCGTGCGTGCGTGCCTGCGTACGTGCGTGCGTGCGTGTGTGTGTGTGTGTGTGTGTGTGTGTGTGTGTGTGTGTGTGTGTGTGTGTGTGTGTGTGTGTGTGTGTGTGTGTGTGTGTGCAGCACAAAGTGCTGAACCTTGTAAAATAATATACTGAATAGATGATCATTGTACATATGTAAATATTTGAGAGAACAATAAAAATATATATATTATTATTATTATTATTATTATTATTATTATTATTATTATTATTATTATTATTATTATTGTCAAGAATTTCATTCTCTAAAACCACAATACGAAGTTTAAATCAGCAACAACATAAAGATCTTATCATAAACGTTCTTCCCAAAACTGCACCTACAGAAAACCTCAGAGACGTAGTTTTAAAAATAGGCCATTCAATCGACATATTCTACCTACAGCTTAACGACATTCAGACAGTAAATCAGATTCCTACGAAGAGCAAAAATCAAGGCTTCTCACGACCGCGCCAGTCATTGTCTGTCTTACAAAGAAGTCCACAAGAGGCATCCTCATAAAAGCCAGCAGAGTGAAAAACCAGTGGTCAAGGGCTGTAACGCATTGCTAGCAACGTCCTTCTTCCTATCTGAATATTTAACACCATTCAAACAGAAGCTGTTGAAGTAAGCAAAAAAAGCAAAATTAGAAACAAATTACCAAATTTTGTGGATCAGCAATGCCAAGCTATTCTTGAGGAAGTCACAAACTTCAAATCCAATACAAATTAAAACCTCAGAAGACAAAGAAAAGCTGCTACAGTTAAGAAAAAAGTCTCCTAATTAGTTCAAAACGAAAACCACAATAAAATTGAATGAAAACCACTAATACAGTTGCAATAACACCAGAACATACCGGCAATTCCACTTTGATCAGGCCTTTCAGATCATTTATTTGACCTCCCAAACATCAGCCTACTTACAACAGCGCAATCAAATCAATAAAAAAATACGTATATCTAACAGGTGCAGGTGTCATCCTTAGATAAGCTCATAAAAAACTTCGAGGGTTCAAGCAGAGTCTTTACATCTCAACCGAGATCAACAACAACATTATATCGGTGATATTGAAACACTGGCTCGCGATGGGTATTGAAACAAAAAACACAAAACCACCACCATCACTTAACTTCATTCGGTAAGCTCTGCAGAAGCTTAGAGACAGAAAGCAGAAATACCACCCAAGCAAATAAACAAGTGTATCAAAAAGAGTGTAAACAGTAACTTGTTTACTGAATTTTTATAGAGAAATAAAATATCTGTATTAAATACAAAATGTATATAAAATAGTGAAGAAAAACACATGCACGACAAACTGTAGATAAATAATGTATACTCATGTAAAAGCATTCAATTATTATTATTACTACTGAACAGTGAGTTTTACTACTGCATGTATAATGAATTGTATGCACATTCATGCCAATTTAATAAATACGTTAGATAAATATTTAATTAGTTTTAAAAATGTATAATTATTTTCTAAAATACTTATTTAATTATTATTTTATTTAGAATTTATTTATTATACATTTAATTATTTCATACTTATTTATTTCAATAATTATTTGCTAAAATAAATAATGCTGGATCTAATATACGCTTTATAAAGAAATTTATAAGTCTTTATAAAGTAATACCTACTCTGCATTTTGCACCGAGTCTTTGTACTGAACAGAAAATGTCTCATGAATGTATACGTAATTATTCTGTATGATAATAAATCTTGTTATTTTCACAACAATTATTATTATTATTATTGTTATTATTGTTGTTGTTATTTCGATTAAGAAAATAAATTTTTATTCTGATAAATAGGATAACTTTCTATCGAATTTTTATGTTTCATTATGACTTTACCTTGGAAAAGTAATGTTTTATAGCACATTAGAGTAGTTTTTGAATTTTTGGATCATTTAATGTTTTATAGCACATTTTTATTAAGAAATTGCAATAATAATTATAGATTCAAATGGCGCGAATGCACGCAATGTGTACAAGAGAGATAAAATGAGTAGCGAATTAAATAGAAAAAAAGAAGTCCGGCCCTGCTAATGAGAATATTGAAGACATTGAAGAAGTTAATGAAAATGAATTAATCTCCAAAATCGCAAAGTTAAAGCATATATTAGCCACATAGAACACTGGAATTACAGAAAATCAAGCAGTGTTTGAATAAACATAACAAAATGAAGCAGCAAAATAAGAAACAAGTATGCAGAGAATCAGGTAAGTCATTGACGAAAATGTGGAAAATAACGTTGACTCTAAAAAGAAGTATATCATTTGGTATGGACAATCTCTGTTGATGAACGGAGTAGTAGTAGGGGCAATAAGAACAAGATCAATATCAAGATAAGATATGGAATCGTGACGTTTACGTTTCTTCAACTGATGACATCTTCTGTGTGTGACGTCATGAGATTGGAATACTTGGAATTTCCATGGTGGCATATGTGTCAATGGCTTCAGTCCTTGTGTTTTGCACATGGAATTATAGGTGATGATTAGAGATAAGGATTCGTATCGTGATTGGTGAGGCACTTTGAACAAAATAAGGATCAACATAAGATAAGGAATCGTGACATGTTTGTTTATTCAGCTAATGACATCATGAGTTTGGAATTTTTCTGGGAACGTTCTGTGTGTGCTGTCACGTTGTTTGTATTATTCAGATAAAACAAATAAATTTCGTATATGGAATTGTGGGTAATGTTTAGAGATAAGGATTCGTATCGTGATTGGTGGGACACTATGAACCAAACAGGGCATAAGGGTTATTGCGGGAAGCGACGTCAGTTTCCTGGATGTGAGTGTCAGGTGACGAAAATTTGTGAATAAGTGACGTAATTCCTTAGTTGTAAATAAGTGACGTTTTTGTTTTGATTTGAAAAAGAAGATATATTAGTGGATAAGGAATCGTGAAGTTATGTGTTTTGAAATTTCTGGGGAACACAGAGGCGTAGGTATGGAGGGTCAGAGGGGGGGGGGGCAGTCTGTCTCGGGTGGCACTTTGAACCTACTTGAATGTTTGCTGTTAATTCTAAAATACAGTGAGGAGAACACAGTTCCAACTATTGTAATACTACAGCGAATTTTCCTCACAATTGCTGTAAGTGTTGGTAGCTATTAGAGCAGTTTTTCTAAATAATACTGATTAAGAATTACCTATATTATCATGAAATAGACTTTGTCAATATCATTGAATATTTTGCTAACAGAAAAGCAAGAAAAATAGCATTTTGTAATGTTAAAAGTAAAGTTTTACTTCAACACTAAACATTGTGTTATAATTTATTTCCATATACGTTGTTTTGACTTTTTGTAGTATTTTTGGTGCGTATTGACAGGTGTGGCAAACACAGGGGCTGCCACAGGTAGTCAAAGATCTAGCTTTATTACTGGGGGAACATATGTCTTTATGACATCATGTGGTGAATAAGATATCTTGGAATTTTTCCCAGGGTGACAAACATCTGTCATTGTCGTCAAGTTTTGTCTTCGGGTGTCTATAAATGACAGTACTAATTTTCCAATTCAGTTGGGGTATTTCTTTACTGTTAAACACTACCGGAATTCTTAGAGTAGAGTAGAATTGAAATGGCTGCAATATTTCGACATTTTCAGAAAAATTAACTCAATCACACACATTAGACAAGAAAACTCGCTAGTGTATCCAAGGTGATACTCGAATATATGCATCCTATGATTGTTCTTATAAAAAAAAACTATTTAGTGTTAGAATTAGAATTGTGCTTACCAAACCATATGATCACAGCTCATTGAAATGACCAATATCACATGCTATGTTTAAGTTAAACAAAAAAAATATTAAGTTACATTCCAGAATATGGCATCCTGGAATTATCGAGGTTTTCTGAATATTCCAAATTGTTGATTTTTACATATATTCACAACCACAAAGCACACAAATAAAAGGTCGGAAAAGTAGTTAACTCTTTTACATTATCGATACTATGCGGTTCGTTTATTTCCTACACTCATGGTGGCTTAATCTATGTTTTTTTTTTCCCCACGGTAGCTTGCTGTATCTTGTCATGACTAATATCCGCCAGTGACCAATATTTGCCAAATTGCTGTGTCTACTTGTGAACTTTTCTGACTGGGGGATTGGAATTCTTCTGGTCTTAATTGAGGGTTTGATAATACTTCCCATATTTATAAAATACTTGAGGAGGTGAACTGATTACAGGATATCAGTTTCCACAGTTTTTTACTTCTTTTCTACACCAATATTTTTTAAGAGTTTGGTAACGTGGTGGGTTAAAATATCAACAGTCTCTCTCAATCTCTCTTTAAAATAATCAAATTCTAACAGTCGTACTTTAAGTAAGACTGTTTTTTCTAGTCTGTTGGAGGTATTCACTTCAAAAGATACAATTACATTATTAGGTATCACATGTCTTTTTTTTTTCATTTTTCCATTCTCCTAATGGAATGCCATGTGTTGTCAAGTTTGAAGAATAAAATGTTTCCACTGCCATATGTTTTTTAACTTTTATCATGTTTGAAAAGAAAAGAAAAATGTACTTTCTTTTCTACACCAAGCTTTTTTAAGGGTTTGGTCATGTGAGGGGTTAAAATATCTACAGTATTTTAAGGTATCTATAGAAGGTATCTACTATAGTAACAAAATTGTCACTTTCTGGTTCATTTATACTTTATTCAATTCCATTATTTGCTAATGTCTCTGTGTTTAATTCTCCCAACACAAGAATATATGGGTGGTAAAGTTTTGAAATAAGTTTTGACTCTCACTCAAGTCACTTGATTTTAACTTTTATTATGTTCAGTTGTGTGAAAAGAAAAGAAAAAATGTACTTTCCCTTTTTTTGAAAGCACCATAAACGTTTGCTGACTATTTCTTCTTGTTACTTTGCTACAGAAATTCATTTATCCTGTCTACTCATTCCGCAAACTCGTGTTGTTGTTACCTGCACAGTATTCGGCACCTCTTTTTTTTACACAAAACTCTTTGAGAGATATTAAATCACCAAATGCTAACAGTTGCACTTTAATTCCAAATCTTTGAACTTAAAAATTAAGTAAGTTCAGAGTTTGGAATTTTTCTTTATTTTTCTTTCTTTAGCATTAATAAGTTTAAGTAATGAAAATGAGACGAACAGGTTTTTTTGCATTCCTAACTAACCAAAAATTAAGACATTAAATTTAACACGTGTCTCGAAGCAAGGTAACCATATTTCTTGAAAACAATATGCAACAATGTCAACCATCAAGAAAAAAAGAAAGAAAGAAATATTGTAAAGAAAAATAAAATGTTTACCTTCAAATGACTATTTATGATCACAGCAAGCAAGAAATTCATCAGCTTTTCAAAGTTTTGAAATTCATACCCATGTTGTCAAATTGAAAATAAAGAAAGAAAGAAAGTAAGTAAGAAAGAAAAATTGTAAAGAATAATAAAATGTTTACCTTCAAATAAATATTTATGATCACAGCAAGCAATAAATTCATCAGGTATTCAAAGTTCTGAAATTCCTTCCCATATTGTTTTCATCATTTGGTATCATTTAAATGAAGAAAGGGTCTGGCTATTAAGTTTGTTTAGGTTTTTGATTTTCCCCTTCCGATGGCAAGTATTATTTCATATATACATGTTGATTCACTTGTTACCTGCATGTTATGATACCGTTTTATTTTCTACAACAAACTTTTTAAGAGTTTAGTAACTTGATTGGTTAAAATATCAGTTGTCTCTCTGTAAATAACCAAATTCTAACAGTTGTTTTGTTAGAATTTGGTACGACAGTTTTTTCTTAGTCTGGTGAAGGTATCTACAGATGTAGTAACAAAATTGTCACTTTTCAGTTGGTTTGTACTTTATTCACCAAACTAAAATTCCATTATTTGCACTAAAAGTCTCTGTTTTTAATTCCCACAACACTAGCATATGGGTGGTAATGTTGTGAAATAAGTTTCAACTTGCACTCAAGTCACTTGATTTTATCTGCAGACTATGATACTTTTGTTATACAGCAATCTTTTTAAGAAATTTAGTAATGTGCTGGTTAATATATCTACTGTCTCTCTGTAAATTAATCAAATTCTACCAGTCGTATTTTAAGTAGGACTGTTTTTTCTAGTCTGTTGGAGGTATCTACATATATAATAAATAACTTGTCAATTATCAGGTGATATATTCTCCATTAAAATTCTAGCTATTAATTCAATACCTGATTCCTTTTGCTTCAAAGAGTTGACACAGTTTCTTGAAATATTTGAGGGCTTGCATGAACCAATTTAGAACCAATAAAGTCTTTAAATTCGCTGAGTGGATTTTCAAAAAAGTCTCTGGTTAGCATGTGGCACGAAATTTCATAAGAAACTTAAATTCAATTGTACTATATTCATTTCAAAAACACAATTACATTATTAGCAATCACATCTGTCTTCTGTTTTTCTTCTTTTCTTCCTCCAAATAGAATAGAATTTGTTGCCAAGTGTAAAAAAAAACGTTTAGACTGCCTGTCGTATGTTTTTAAACTTTTACCATGTACAAATCTTTGAAAAGAAAAGAAAAATATACCTTATTTTCTTTTTTTACACCAAGCTTTTTAAGAGTTTGGTAACGTGATGGGTTAAAATATCTGCAGTCTCTCTGTAAAATAACCAAATTCTTATCTTACTTTGTGTGGAGAAAGGTAATATTTGTATTTGTGTTATCTGGAGAGTACAAAACTTTTTTCTATACCAAATTTTAAGAGTTTAAATCATGTTTTGGGTTAAATATTATCTGCTGTACCTCTGTAAAACTATCAAATTCTAATAGGTCGGTTATCGAGTATGTGAACGAAATGTTTATAGATAACTCAAACAATGTAAATAGATAGCAATAGACAAATTTCTAAATAATTAATTACAGGATATCCTGTTTCCAATGTTCCTAGCATTAATTTCACAGTAGTGATTTTTTTACAATAATTAAACAGAATTGCATTAAGGTATAAAGTTATGGATTTAAATATCAAATTCTAAACTGAATAAATGAGTAATAATTTAACTGTGAAAAACACAACAACAACACATATATTTGAACATTTAAGTTTTACAAATGCATATTTTATTTTGTTGAAATATTATTTACAAAAAAAAAATTCCAAACTGGTAAACACCTAAAAATATTTCAGAATATTTAGTTTACACTCTTAACATTTTCCAAACATTTCAATAAAGAAAAATGTTCATTACTCACTGTTTCTTGGTTACATTATATCAAAATAGTTGGTCATGCAAAAGAGTTTTCAAATCAGATACCATAGTTAGTACTGATTCATACATTTGATATTGCATCAGTCTGGAAATGACACCATGCCTTTTTAAGCTTTCTGTGTATACTTTTGTCATGAAATATACACAAGCAGATTTTGTAAAATGTTCATAAATGTCCCAAAATAAAGAATTTTTTATCGAATTGGATAAAATCTTGAAAGTCTAGTTTCACCATTGGTGAATTTCTATGTTTAGCAATACTTTTCACCATGTTACGAATAGCTGGTAATTCAGTTTCCAAATATAGTAAATGATTCTCAATATCATACGTTTTTGGTGAAAATATCTCAGATTCTTCACAAATAATAGCGAAAATTTTACATACACCAGCTCCTGTATCATAGAGCATTAATTCCCCATCTTGGCATTTCAGAAAATAACAATCAGTGAGGTCCATTTCTTATTCAACTCTTCTTTGCATGTAGCTGACAGTATCAGACCACTTCCTGCATAACGTTTCTCAAGTGGGCCTGGATAAATACATCACAATGTACATATCTTCTAAAATAATGACAGGTTTCCATCCTTTTAGAGCTATGTGAAGAGTTTTGTCTCTTGCTATTTTCCTGAAGAAAGAAAATTTCAATGACCTTTGTGGTTTACTCATTATTTTACTTTATTGGGCACAAAACACCACAATACAATACGATAGATGCACTAGATGAACGAGCTACCTGACCCTTACCCTGACCGTTCCTTCCAAAATGAAACTTTCATGCAGATGACTCACAGACATGTTTTTGCATGCTGGTGGATTTATTGTTGATGTGAGTTTATCTTACTGTGTGAAACCATGGGGCAAACTTTATTTCTGTGGCTCGAATTCATCCGAAGGAAGATGAGTGAGCTTGACATTTGCAGATATCTTTTAGTGATGTCACCTCAAACTGATAACCAATGAGATGAATGATCTGAGCATTCTGGGTCAACAGATGTTGTCAAATGTCAATAGGCTCCCCCTATTGACATTTGACAACATCTGCGCAAAACATAAAAGGGAGGATAAGAGTCATGAAATAGGTGAAATTTGGATTGTTGTGTGGAAAGTATTATCAAATCCTCAACTACGACCAATGCCATCAGTTAGAAAAGTTCACAGGTAGACACCACTATTTGGCAAATACGGGTCGCTGGCATTTATTAGCCATGACCAGAAACATTGAGCTACCGTGGAAAAAGAATTGAAGCCATTGACACATTTGTCCCAATGGAAATTCCAAACTTATGATGTCACGCACACAATAACGTCATCAGTTGAACAGACGATCACGTCACGATTCCTTATCTTATCTTGATCTTATTGCCTCTACGACTACTACTGAGTCAGTTATAACTTCAAGTTTTTCCGGACCAAAAAATTCAAATATAGCACATGCAATTGTAAAACAGAAAAGGAAACTAACATACATCGTATTTATAATTTGGGCTAACCGCTTAACTTGAGATAAGCTCAGTATGAGAGAAAGAAAGAGAAGAAAAAAGAAAGTGAAAATCATAAATATATTACCTAGACATGTTAAATATGAATTTAGAAGGGCTATAATGGCAAATGATTCCATGTGCAGGATGTGTAAAAGGAATGGTTGCGATGCTTTTGGATCGTAGAGTGCATATGATGGAAGATTCGACAAGACCCCTGATACCAAACACATTCTACAAATAAATGCCTTTTTTATCAGCTCCCTGGCATAGTAGGTCTCATACCAGTTAAAACTAATAAATATTATGATATCGAAGAACAGAGTCTGCGGAAACTAAATTATGATGGGAGGAGTGGTGAAAATCTGTTCATAACACTGACAATGTCATATAACCCTTTTAATAATGGGAATGAGTAATATCAGGGGAATGATTTCGAGGAGGAAACTATTTCGACTTGGTGTTAGTCCACTTCGGAACTTTAATAATGGTCAACGATGACTGTATATAAAAGACCCTAGAGAAGAAGATCAAGTTGTCCAACTGGGTCATGCAGACTATAGAAAAGAAGATGAAGGTCGCTTTTTATGTATGTACAAGAATGTTAGGAGTGTCAGAAACAAAGGGATAGAGCTTGCTGCCTTTGTAATCATCTTAGGTCCTCAGATTATCGGAATTAATTAGACCTTCGTATCTGAAGCAGACATACTAACTGGTATTGAGTGTAATCGGTATAATAATTATAGGAAGGATTAATAAAATACTAGAGGATGGAGCGTGTTGCAAATGATATCAGATGATTTGAATCCAGATAGAATTGAGACGTATTGCTAACGGTATTTCATGATGCAGTGAGTTTGATGCTCTCTAGTGTGAGGTGGAGTCTAAAAAGATCAAATACATAGTGGGGAGTTGTTATTGACCTGGTAGTTCAGTTACAAAGACGAAGAATTGCATCACCAAATAAAGATGATGGGCCAAAAAGAGTATCCATAATGGAGAACGTTTTTAAACGGAATTTCTTGAGCTGTTGCGAGACAACTTTCTCAAGCAGAATATGACTGAAGAAACTCGATGTCAAAGCGTGTTAGCGCTGATCATTACAGTGTCAGAAGTTGTTGTCATACGGTGCTCTCTTGGTTAGTGGCTAAGTCAATGAATGGTCCATTCAGAAAAGATTACATGCTGAACTACCTAGCAAGATGTTATGACGCTTAGACTGTGAAGCCTGTAAAGTTTATGCATTTTGTATTCGGTTTCATTTTTATGAGGTGAAAACAGAATTTTCGAAAGGAAAACATATCCACCACAATATCGGTTCGATTAATACATCTTCAACTGCGATCATCTGATAATAATTAGTCACGTCCTAGAGAGCAATCGTACCTAGTCCTTTTTAATCAAATGCCATTTTTGTAATCAAGCGAGCTAAAGAGGTTTATTTATTAGTATTATATATAATGCCATTAAAAAGTCTAATCTCTAATGGGTATCAAGGAAAATTCACTAAACCTTTTGCTTTATCAAAACACTGTCACATAGCATAGGAGTATCCTTGGCGTTGATTGCCAAGTCATGGCCCTGATTCTTCAGCTATATGTCAGTCCCAAGCTCTCATAAAATGGGGGTAGTTAGTGGCAAGCAATGGTGATCTACCCTCTAAAAAGTTCACCAGGAAACCTTTGCTGCAAGAACACTTATCTACAACATTAACAAGAATCGGATACGACTGAAGGGTTAGAACATAATCATCATCATCATAGATACGATAACAGTAAACAACAAATTTCATCCTTCCTCCATCCCCACCTTCGAAATACTTGCAATTTTAATGTTAATGTCAATCTCCATCTCCATTTAAAACGGAGTATAATCTGATATAAGGAGATTTAAGGAGAACCGGTCCAGCATTCCGGTACACGGGGGGTCCGTAGGTGTCAGGGAGCGTAGCTCCCCTAATATATAAATATATATATATATATATATGTGTGTGTGTGTGTGTGTGTGTTTTTCGTTCATAGTGAAACATCAGCACTCGTTTAAGAGTACTGTTTTTTGCAATTTCTGTTTTGAAATGACAGTTTGTATAGAATATAAGGAATATAAAAATTCCGGTAGCTTTTCATAATAGTTGTTGTTTTTGTACACAATATAGTTAGTTTTCCAAGACTGTGTTACAGGTTACGTGGTTCTAGTTAATCTACAGTAAACTTCAGACTAATGTTTTAACATAATGGTACAGAGAGACAAGTGTTTAGCTATTGATATTTTAGGTGCTGTAATTGCAGTACAATGAAGTTGGTATCGTTTCCTTACTCTCAGAAGATAATATTTTTCATTTTATACTGCAGAGATTAATCTATTTAATTTATAGTCTACATTTATACACATATATTGTTGAGGCATATATTAAGATATTTTATTATTAACCTAAGATAATTATTAAGAGATGTTCACAATTCCAATTTGTGTTAGCTTTGCCGAGTGCTTCGTATTGTAGGGTAAGAATACTTGTAGAAATATCATTTCAGGAACCAGAACTTTTATTTTAGAAATGATATTAGCAATTTCTGCATATGGAGCAAATTTGTTTAAGAATATTTCTATTCATGATTTGGTGATAATTCCAGTGTAATTTTTTTTTATGTGGGTGTGATTAGTGAAGAATTTCATGTGTCGTGTATATGATCATTTTTAAAAAAAAATATTTATTAATTTTTTCATTAAGATCGTACATATACATATCTTATGATAGTGACCCCTCACTCTTCGCTGGGATTGATTTCTTGGACTGCACAGAGCAGTTTTGCTTCTTTTATGGTTGAAAATCACAATGATTAATTTGCTTGTGGACATAGTGGATGATCAAATTCTGTGAAAGCGAAGCGATGTATTTTTCTGCAGTTCTAGGATGGAACCTTCGGAATAAATACTAATTCAAGCCGTTTACTGACTGTTAGAGTGACTTGGTTCTTTCACAAAGCTATTTTTATGGTTTCAAATGCAGCAAGTTGGGAGATATAATGGGATATATGGTTTATTTCTCATCATTTTGTGAAAACATTAAGTTCTCTTTATAGTAGCTTTTCTTAGTGTTGTAAGATTGTTTCTTATTTTTTTGTTTTCTGCTTCTGCAGCTGAATTACTTTGATACTGAGTAGCTGATGTAGCTTTCATTGTTTCGACAAATTATCCCTTTTATGTACATCTGAAATTACCTTTTCTATTATTCAAGATTTCTGGCTTGTTTATGTACTTATTTTCATCATCTTTACAGTTTTTTTATATATTTTTTCTGTTGTGTAACTTTAATGTGTTTGAGTAGAAAATATATACAGAGTCCGCTGATGTCATTTTTAACACTCGGTTTTCGTTCTCTCTCTCTTTTTTTTTTTGATTAATCATTTCATTCTTTATTATTTTTTTGTGCTTCTATTCAGGCTCAGGACATTGCAAGGAGTGTATTCTACTCCACGGCTTTAGCGCAGTGAAATATTGATCTGCAACTTTGTGTTTTATAAATGCTGTCGAGTAGCCACTTCTTCGTATCCGTATATTTATAGTGTCTATGTGGGATGCTGAGATATTATTTACAAATAGATATTCTTGATATAAGAAATTATTGCTACTATCAGGCTGTACATAAATAACAGGTCCAAATGTTTTGCAATGTTTTTCGGATTATTATATGCATTATTAATGATCATATCACCCATTACTATATAGAGAGCCAAACATCCATTTCTTGTAGAAATTCCCACTTGTTTAATGTAGGTTAACTATATTAAATAGCATTTAGTAGCAGCTGCTGTTGATAAACTACATGTGTTATTTCTTACACTTGGACTCGCCGAACTGTTATAGATTTCTATATTCGACAAGAAACTCTTTATATAAATATAAATTTTCTACCTTTGAGTTTCTTATTCGGCTAAGAAATAATGTTGGATTCTATATCCACTTAATTCGAATAAATTTACTTCGCTGAAGTGAAGCCTACTGGCTCTTTATATCAGTAATCATTTAGTTCATCTTTTGGCGAAGTTCAATAAAGAAATAAGCTTCGTATTACTGCAACCTTAGTATTTACAGCTAGTTCTACCTACTCACTTATGAGTTCGTTTTCCTGGATGCATGACAAACTCTACTTGGGGTAGGTTTGCCTGTCTCTGAGTAAGGACACCACTGAGATTATTGCTCTATTTCATGCTGGGGTGAGCCTGTCAATGGGTAGAACCAACGCTGAGAAGTTCTTCTTAGTGACGGGTGAGCCTGTCACTGAGTGGAATAACGCTGAGTTGGACAGTCTTTCGGCCACTATGGAGTCGTCAAGGGATCGTCCTAATTTTTAGAGATGGCTTTACTTATTCAGTGAAACCAGTCTGGTGACCTTCTCTGATAATGTATAACGGCACATATCTCCTAGGAGCTGGTTTTTACATTATTAGAAAATACTACGGAGAGTGATCAGAACTTACTCCACCTTTACGACGAGTTGCCCCAGCATGAACCACCTGTTGTCTGGGACTCTCCGAACTCCGATTGGACTCGCCGAACGTTTATAGTTTTCGCTATTCGGCATGAAACTCTTATATATAAATTTTCTATCTTTGAGTTTCTTATTCGGCTAAGAAGTAATGTTGGATCCAATATCCGCTTAATTTGAATACATTTACTTCTCCGAAGTAAAGCCTATTGGCTTTTTATCTCAGTAGTAGTAAATTCACTTTCCTAGCTCTTATTTGATGATATCTCTCTTGTGAACTTATTTGCTAGATGAACTATAATATGAGCATGTCGTAGAAAGCCTTTTTTATTCTCTTTTTCTGTTTATCCGGTTTTCGGAAGAAAATAATTTGTCTACAGAGGTTCCCCGATATTGTGACTTAACATTAGAACTATGATCCGTATGTTCTCATTTTCTTCTTAGGATGACGGGGTGAGCCTGTCACTGAGTGGAACAACCCTGAGTTGAACGGTCTTTCGGGGACTATAGAGTGGTTTAGGGATTGTCCTAATTTTATTTGTAATATGATCGTTTTTTCGACGTTGTTGTTTTGTAGTTTGTAAAGTAATTTTAAAAAGTTGAATTCTTGCATAAGTTTACAGGTCTTTTTTATCCGACTGTTTTCTCTCGTTTATTACGTTGACATAATTTTTGATATCTTTGATGTTTATGTTACGCTTTGTAATGCTTGTTCTATTGATATATTATTATACTTAACAAAGTCCGTGTATTCGCGAACGTTTTTAATATTTTTTTCTTTTGCTTATCGAAAAGGTTTTGAGCAAATGTATCTAAATAGCCTTTTATATGTTTGGTTTCATTATCGAGGATATATTTAATATATCTAAAGCAGTAGGCTCACTCGAAACCAAACCCTTGTCCTTTTAATCTCTTCGTCTTGCTTGGCTTCGTGTAAAATGGGCTGCGCTGGTTTTACTTTGTTGCCTGTTGTTCGTGGAGCTGTTCATTCGTTACCCCTATAGTAATTTCCATTCTTCACTTTTCGCATTGGAATTACGATTCATGGTTGATTAGGAAATGATAGCACATATAAAGAGCAGATTAAAAATTTCTACATGTTTCGGAATTTTCTTCGCAGAGTAAATCATTAGATAGTACACAATAGCGACGTCCTTCGCTCTTTTCCTCTACGCAGACAGCGACTAAGATAATGGTGATTATATAAACTTCATCATGTTATCGTCGCGGATAATGCTTGAAAGCAGGAGTGGGATGAGTGGTGTTATTCAGTCAATGTGAACCAAAGAGTGGTAGCGAATCAGAGATAGAAATGGAAATCCCTTGTTACGTTTGAGTGCTTTTACTTGGCAACTGCTTTCTTCTTTTATGTATACACATAAACGATACTCGCAACTTCCCGATAGAAAGATAAGCTTATCAATACATAGACGATAGAACCTAACAATCCAACCACACGGGTATTAACATTATCTCTCTCCAAAGCACTACTTAAACTCAACAAAATAACTACCTACTTCTATCATAAGTGCGTTGCAGTAAACAACACTAAAACACAATTGCTAATCATCAAGATCCAAGAATCACTTACCTAAAAATCTGATGATGTGCAATCACATATAATAGTACATTAACCACGGCAGCTTTCATTATCATGAGTTCAGGCTAGCAGGTGCTACATATACCTCGGTCTACACAGAAGCAGCCACCTTATATGGATAAAAGATCCATTTTGGTAAGTTGGGTTGCATTGTTAAAAAATAACACGCTTTCCTCATGTTTCAGATATTTTTTTATTTATTTAATTCAATTTGTTGTTTATGTAAGAAGATGAAAAGGTAATCAGAAGTTTGATAAGTTAATTACGATGTTTGAAATTGATCTTACAAAAAAAAAAGGAACAAGATTCACGCGACTTCAAGGAATTATTTTTCTTAGTTCACTACGTACGATTAGAAATAAGGAAATCATCTTCCTTTATTGTACCTACGACAGCATTTTCCCTTGGCATCAGGAAGTTGTGCAACGAAGGTTATTTAATATGAATACCAATGAAATGGTAGAGTTTGTGGTCACATGATTTATGGAATAAATTCATTGCTTCGTTTATTATGAAGCTACGTTACAAATCAAAGATTCATTATTACAAATGCAACGAGAAGCTTCAATTCATCACTGCTTATTCACTCTTATTTATAGCGGTGTTTGTGATTCTATTTGTATTCGCACGGGTTTCATTTCAGAGTGGGTGACGTTAATCAGTGCAGTTTGAATTTGAATCAACAGTGCTGTCTTATAATTTTCAACTCCAATAACATGGAAGAAATCAAAGCAATATTGGATAATATTAAAATGAATTATCAACTTAACGAAAGTACCATCATAGCTTTGATTTCTTTAGTTTTGGGAACAGCTTTGCTGTATCTTGTTTTCCAACAGCGCAACCACAAACTGTTTGGTCTACCGGGAATTCCACCACGCTTATTTATTGGAAACATGGACATTATTTACAATTGTTACAAAAAAAGTGGAAAGCTAAGTTTTAGCGTGCGTAAGTACTGTTCTTATGAATTTACGTAAGTACTGTTTAAATGAATTTGCTGTCTTTATTTTTAATAAAGATTGATATGAAAAAAAATTAATACGTTTAATTGAAGTTTAAATTTTTGTATTTCTTTAAATTAATACTTTACTGAACTTTGTCTGAAGGTGATGAAAGCACTTCAGATATTTTGTAAACAGAGTAAATATTCTTATACTTATTAATAATAATAGAAAAACATGTTTAAATATGGTAACCAGAAAATGTGATCATGCGTTATTTGAAAAGCGATTTCCATTGTAATACAAGAAGAACGAACAACGCTTATAACGTCTTTCAAAGGAAAGTTGGGTCGCATACAGAGGTGATGGTGACTTCGTATTCCTGGAATATTTTATAGGTCTTGCATTAAAATTTGCAAAATGGCTAATGAACACAAGATGTGTTCAATATAATCTCATACGATCTGATGTAATCTGATTATATCATAGATATAATCTAAGCGCGTCCTCTTTACTTTGCCGTAATCTGAATCAGAGCTGGTTGGAAAGACGTTGGAAAGACGGGAAAGTCGACATGAAAACTCGATCAGTAAAATTACTAGAACGACTGTGCAATATTGCTATCTTTCATTTTGGAATACATATCATTCTTAGTGACAGTACGTTAACAATTCTGAGGGAACCGCTAAAGCAACAATAATTTAGTAATTATTTTGGATGAATGCTCTTACCTAAAATGTATTATTTCATTCTGTGTCATCGATTTAGGTAAGGAGCTATCAGTGAAAAATAAAATACTCCACTACAATTAGGAAGAGATCTGGTTGTCCGAATCTAACTGGTATCGAGTGTTATGGGTACAGTATTTTTAGGAAGGATAGAGTGCATAGAAGAGGAGGAGGCGTGCTGTTAATGATATTGGATGACCTAAATCCAGTTAGATTCAGACCTATGAATGTAGTGGGTGTTGTTACAAACCTCGTGGATCGGTTGCTGGTGATGAAGAAATTTATCACCAAACAGAAATTATTAGCACGAAAAGATAATCATAATGGGAGATTTTAATTATCCAAATGTTGATTGAGTAGGAGTAGAATCTCATGAGAAGAATGAAAATTAATTTATTGTGCTGTTGCAGTACAACTTTCTCAAGCAGCATGTGATAGAAGGAACTCGAGATCAGAGTGTTAGATTTGATTATAGTATCAGAGGGTGTTTCAGTTAAAAATGTAACTATTCTGCCTCTTGGTGACAGTGATCATGCGATACTCATTTGGTAAGTGAAAGCGTATGAATGTTCCATTCCCAAAAGGTTACATTCTGAACTACAAAGCAGGAAATTATGACCAACTGAGGAGTATACTGCGTTCAGTGTATTGGGATCGGTTGCTGATTGGAAAGAATATCGACAATGCATGGCTAAAGCAATACTTAAATGATGCTATATCAGAATGTGTTCCGAGAGAGGTTTCTCTTAATAATAATAATAATAATAATAATTTTTTTTACATTTTATTTATTACATTACATTCATTTGTTACAGATATTACATACATTTGATGACATATAATATATACATTACATGTGATTACATATGATATATACTTTTTTTTACCTTGGATGAAAAGTAATTTCTCTGCTTTCATCCTCGAGGCTTATTTGTAAGCTTGTCAGCTAGGATGACACCAGTTGGTTATTATTTATTGGCTTGTTTGCTGTGTTGAGAAGCTACGAAATATACGAATAATAATAATAATACTTTCATGATTTCTAGATCAGTTAATTCTCCAGAATTAGGTGTTAAACGGAAAATTATAAACTTTTAAATTAGACTTGATTGCATGGATAATTATGAAAAGTAAATTCATAACAATGTAGAAATTAAATTCTCACAACGAATCGCATATTGGCGGTTATTTATATCAGATTAGATGTTTGTAAGGTTAATAATAAAAAAAATGATAAAATAAAGATTATATTTATTGATATAATTTTGTGTGGGACAATTATTGTTATTTATAAGACGTTAATAAGAAGCTTTTATGATTCTTAGTATTTACACAAGAATTGCTGCGAGTGGTCCGTTTATTTGTGAAAGATAATTTGATGGTTTTTTGGATTTCCACCCATCCTATTGTAATCCTTTCTAACTGGAAACCAGCTGAAGTAAGTTCCTTTACTCTATATTAATTCATTACAATTAATGCTCAAATGTATTTTTAAATATCTTTGCATTAAATGCAGCACAAGTTTCTGTATAGTATGTGACGTATTTATTGTAGGTAATAATAAATGCAATGGATGAAGAACAGAATATGTATACAGTTGAACATACAAAAACATACCAGATTATATACAAAAAAATAATCTGCGATTGGAATAGGAAATTTAATAATTACTTCGAAGAGTTATATCGCATTTTAACTGCTTTTCTAATTTATGTTAATTGAATATTGATTCTTATCTTACTAAGCTGTGTCCCAACAAACCAGCTGAAGCAAGTTGTCTACATTAGATCATTACCAATGTGAACTTAATTTCCAATATAAAGTCTTGAAATGAACCTATGAGATGTAACAAACCGCGTTCTTCGAAGAACTGCTGAAATTTTACTATTTATTATTACCACCTGCGAGAATTTTGCTTTGCCATAGTCAAGATATCCTGAATGTCTTTCAAAGCTGAGAGAACGCTGGTTTCAGAATAATTTCCTGTTCGTATGCATAATTAAGGTTTCTTTAAAGAGAAACTGTATGCAGTTCATTGCAAACGGCGTTCATCCAATGCCAAACCTCCTGAAAGAGAGCCACCGTAGCTCCTTCGATAAAAACGAAGCCCCTTTGGCGGGAAAGTCCTGAGTTCCATTCCCGTTTTTGATGTGAGGCCTTTATCGGGTTCTTTCGACGAAAGCTGAGTTAGGCGGTCTCATACTGCGGTATGAGACCGGCTATTATGTGGAAGAGATAGAGTCCTTATCATATGTCGTTACACCCTTAACCAGTAGTCATATCATAGTAGGCAACCTCATAGGCAGAGGACGACACATGAATGGGAGGGGAAGCACCTGAAGATTGACCTGAGTTTCTTTTCTAGCAGCCAACTAGAGAAATATTTTTATAGGCCTTTCCTCGAATTTTTCCCGAGTTATTCGCTTCTGGCAATGGTCAAACTTTGGCACTGGTAAAGAGGCTTCTTTTCTCCAAAACGCAGGCCTTCCTTCCAGTAAATCCAAGAAATTTGGCCATTGGCCTTGGTATTTCTGATAATAAACCCAATTTTGGTGATACACGAGTTATATATATAGAACAAGTCAGCATATGTAAACCAGCCCTTTAGTGGATTCGTTTATGATTAATAGTAGTCTTGGACTAGTTATCTCTGATAAGCTACCGTTAAAGATTGAACTACCTCCAAATTTCCAAATGTTTGATAAGACTAAAACGGCTTAGCCCATTCCAATAGGAGAAATAAAATCGTTAAATAATAGAAACTGTTTCATGTATTTCCTAAAGCAATATTCCTAGCAAATGCTGTTCCAGCTGCCTCTCCCAAGGCGTTATGCAGAATCTCTACCAATAGACTCATACAGCAAAAGCTAGTAACCGCTCTTAGTAAATTTGATACACTTTCAAATCTCAGCAAAAGAAAAGGTAGCACGACTTTCAGGATTTTTTCAGGGCTAGCAGGATTTTGACGAGAGTCACTGCTGAAAATATGAAAAGAATTATATTTTTTCAATTATCGTTACACGAAACAAATACACTGCGATCTAACGCCGATATTCGTATGCGCTTGTCATCGTTGTTGATACGAAACGTTTATTATTGGTGTTTGTTCGTGGTGACGATGAAATGTTTTTAATGAAGCAATTTTTTATATGTAAATTTATTTATTAATAAATTCATTACTGATTAGGAAATTTTTATTTATTTATTTATCTTTTTATTCGTAGCATCCCCAGTTAAAATTTTCACTGGCGCCGCCACTGGTAATAGGTTTACAGTGACACTGCTCAATTTTGCAAAAGCTTTTGATAGGATAGCACATGGAATTCTAATCAATACATTTCAGCACATGGCGTTGTATATCAAGTTGGTGATGTGGATAAGATGGTGGTTTGATGGACAGATATCAGAGAGTACTAGTTTTTTTCAGGAGTAGTGTCCAGTAGAAGGCCTGTAACTAGTGACGTGCTACAAGGCTCTGTTACTGGGAGACTGCTGTTTAATTTTTGTATTCATGCTATTGGAAACGTTCGGAGAGGAATTATATAGTTGTCTACTATATGTAGCGTATGCCTCACACATGAAAAGTTACATTCCAATAATCTGTATTATATGTAATCATTTAGTGTAAAATAGACAAAATCATTAAGCATGATATAAAAGTCATAAAAGAGAGCCTCAAGAATAGATATACAACTGTATATCTAGGTTGATCTTTCAATCAACTGCGCTTGGTGTTGCGTGATGAAGTCCGACAAGTTTCCATTGCAAGCACGTTGGGCACATTCCACTGTGGTCTAGTGGGATGATCCACAGTCTGGTGGGGGTGATCCATTGTCACACCGGGGAGAGGCAATCATGCCCCATTTGTAAATGCAGTCTGCACATCAGCCATGATTGTTATTGTTCCGTTAAAGGTAGACAAAATTTTCCTGTGAAGGACAAAACCCAAAGGCATCGGTGTTGGTTCGAATAATTCATGGAAGTCCCTTGTTGAAGTGTTACAACAGGACTCTTTCCACTTTTCCTTCATGTTAAAACTTGCCTCCCAAGATTTTTCGCCATTAGAATTGAAGGTTTCTTGACTTAGGCTGTTTATTTCGAGGGGCAGGTTGTCTTTGTAAATTGGTAGATCATGGATTTCTGATTTTGCTGTTTTTATGTAAAAAAAGATGGATCTGCGGAGGTGTTGAGTGGGATGTTGCTTAACACTTGGCCAGTAGGGTTGGGTTAATTTCACAGATCCAGAAATGATGCGCATAGTGCTGTGAAGCTGAGCATCAACCAAGTAAAAATGGATGCTATTCAGTCATACAGGTGAGATTTATTCGGCTGCAGAGTAAACAAGACTAAGAGCAGTGCAACGAAGCGTTGCTGCCTAGGAATTCCAAATTGTTCCACAGAGGTTTCACAGTATATTGTTTCGTGTTTTTATATTGGATGCTGTGTTAATGAGATGTTGTTTAAAAGATAGAATACTATTCAAAGTGACGCCCAGATATTTCAGGAATCTGTCGCTGTGTCGCAGTTTGTGGTTTAAGTAGACCATCAGTTCTTTCTTAGCCTGGTCATTATTCAGGTGGAAGCATGAAACTTCTGTTTTTCTAGAATTTGGACGTAATCCCCATTTGCACAAGTATGCATCTATGAGTGCAAGGTCGAACGTTGGTGTGTCTTACTCCTCCTACCAGTCAAGGTGGATGAAAAATCCAGACCACCCAGCATTTTTCATGGATCAAAACTTCATCAGCATTCTACCTTTTATCGAGTAGTTACCTTCCTCTGCCGTTAATCCCTTAACTGCAATTTTAGAGCCATTAGCGGATTAACTGTGGTGGAGCCATGCTTGTGTCACTTGTCTTTACATGTACTGTGCTACGTGGAATTTTCTTTACTGTACTAGGGTATTTGATCTTTTTTTTGCTGCACAATTTATTTATTGTGTCTCTTTCCAAAAATAAAAAGGAGTTTGACATCTCCAAAATAAATAATCAATCCTGAAATGATCACAGTTCAGCCTTTGCAATGAATATATTTCAGTAATAGTATATGTCCTTCACTTTACTGACATATAGATATTTTTCGCGAATTTTCAAATGTTTGTTTGCATTTAAAATATTTGTACAATATTTATATTTTTAAATAACATTTAGTGAAATAGATATGACATTTTGCTTTCTTACTTTGCAAAATACCTTTATATGGATCTTTACGTTTCAATTTTAGGAAAGAATTTTTTTTTAATGAATAATAAACGATTATAAACTGCATTACTATGAGTTGGCAGTTCAATCTCCACTGGTACCCGATCACAGATAAATGACTCGAGGCTATCACTAATTAAGCGGTACACAGTGAAGAGAGACGGCTCAACATGTGCCGTTATCTCGTGGTCCTTAACCTTAATACAATATATTTAATGTCTGAAATAATGCGGGTTCTACAGTCGATTTTACGGGAAGAAAAACCCGCTTTCCCATGCCAGAGATCGACTAACTTTGGCAGCGGTCGAAAAATGGCTTAGAAAAATTTCCTCTAGTCGCCGACTAGAATCGAAAGAAAGTCTTCCTTCGTGCCGTTAAGCGCCGTGGTGCGGTAACTCCACATCCACTGAGCGACACATGCTCTCTTGTGTCTTTTTTTAGTATCAAAAATTTATACCTAATGATCTTTTATCAGAGACTCTTCATCTTCTTGTTTTGCTTAAAATTGCAACATAGTTTTTTTTTTTTGTAGAATGCACATTACTATAATATCCAGTGCTTAACCACTTGAAATATGTTGAAAATAGAATAGGAAGGATATTCTGTGTAGAATGATTCAAAATTTATGCTCATTTTTATGATATTTTACTGCAACCCCTCCCTCTCTCTCTCGTCTCGTGGAACTCAGTTGCATAACTACTTTAAATTTCTGCTGATTTGAAAGCTTTCAATTAATATTCAAAATCCCTTATTTCAGTTTATCGTTTTGACAAAAGATATAAAGCGATAATATTGTGTATATTCGAAACTACTAATTCTGTACTCTTTCTTTGCATCTGAAATCAGCTGTTCAGCGTTCTGCTGAAATTATTCTAAGATTTAGAAATACTATGCTATATTTTCAACACGTAAAATTATATACCATGCAAAGAAAGTTCTGTTGTATTATTGTTGTTTCTTTCTTTCTTTATTTATTTATTTATTTATTTTGAAATAAATGAAACTTATGATCAGAGGCTGAATATGTGTGGGTTACAGAAATTGGTTGGTATGCGAAAAAGTGGTGATATGATTGAGGCATACAAATTACTGAAAGGTTTTACAAGATTAATCAAGAGGAAAGTTTTCAGGACAGGTCTGGTGGTGAGAGAACTACGGCCATTCTTGCAAATTTATGAAGGGTGTAGTTATCGGGGATGAAATTCTAGATTTCTTGCTTGGAGAGTAGTGAATGAGTGGAATAGATTGCCAGATTCTGTAGTGGTTGTCATGATTGTGAATGACTCAAAAGCAAAGTATGATGGTTATTCCCTGCATGTTGGTTAGTGCTTGGCATGGTAGCGACTTCCTTTATGAGACAAAGGACTCCATGTACAAGTACATAATAATAATAATAATAATATTTAATTTTTTTTTAATTGATCTCTCAAATATTTACATATATACAATAATCATCTTGAGTAACATTCAGTATATTATTAACATTCCGTATATTAATTTACAAGATTACGAGATTCAGCACTGAGTTCTGCATACAATGAGATTTCAATATTATTGATGATAACATAGTTTTTTGCTTTTTTTTTAATTATCACAGTAATAATTTACGATTATATAGTTCTGAGTTACTCAAGTTAAATAATATTACATGTTGTAGTTTACTTCTTTTATCCTTCTTCAAAGTTTTAGAAAGTGATTTTAATCGCATATGTGTAAATATGCAATTAAAATATTATATTTCTAATTCCCACTAACTTATAATGTAAACTTATTATTTACATAATTTTTAATAATAATAATGTTTTATTACATTATATTTATTTGTTACATAGTAACATTATATTAATGATATTATCACATAATAATAATTATGATAATAATAATAATTTTCTTGGTTACTGTTCTTTGGGAGGCATTTCCGATTTCTCACTCGAAGCTTTGCAGTGTTTATCTGAGGAAGGTAATATGGCGGTGGTTTCTTGAATATGGTTCTATACAGGTCGCAATCCGGTGTTGATTTTACTGTTTCTTGGTACGTGTTTGGAAGACTTTAACTGCTATTTCGCAGCTTTACCTTTTTGTTGCAAGTAGGGTTGGAATTGGACATAGTGTGTTTGTTTGTGTCTTTGTAGTGGTGTTTTCTGAGTGGGGTTTTCTTAGGTTTTTTGTGTGTGTGAGAGAGAGAGAGAGAGAGAGAGAGAGAGAGAGAGAGAGAGAGAGAGAGAGAGAGAGAGAGAGAGAGAGAGAGAGAGAGAGAGTGTGTGTAATAGGAAATGCTCTAATTTTCATTCTAATTATAATATTTATACAGCGCCTGTTTCAAATCTCTGTATGTCGCTAGGTTTCTGTCGTCGAACGGCAGTTTGTTTAGCATGTCAGGTACGTAGCCGTTTCGGTACTTAGTATAAGTACGAAGTACTTATATGTTATGTAACTTGGTGATTGAGGTATTGTTATCTGATATGTTGTTCTGGTTACTCTATAAGTTGGTCTGTAGTAATATTTTAACATGACTGTGTTGTGGCGTAAGTGTTTCACTTTAAATATTTTCTGTTGTGTCCGTGCTGCCTTTAAATGAGTGGGGTGTTCCCAAAATATTAGTTTTACCATTTTATCTTGTTAATGTTATCATTTTATCACCCATTGTAACCCGTTAAGACTGTAGTCTGCGCAGGATGCGTAGGATGTGATTGCGTATCTTAAAAGGTTTTCATATAATGGTTTTAGATTAGTATTTTTATGTGTGTCTGAGCAATGTCTTTTAATCAGTAAAGTTTTCTTGCTATTATCCTAAGCTTATTCTAATAATAATAATAATAATAATAATAATAATAATAATAATAATAATAATAATAATAATAATAATAATAATAATAATAATAATATAATAATAATAATACACAAAGAATTAACCAGTATCTATACAAAATAAAACAAAATGAAGAAATAGAAATAGAATGGCTTAATATAAAAGCGATATTAAATGCAGAAACAAATGAAAGGTTAGGAAAGACCAAAATATTCAATAAAAGGGAAAAAATGAAGATATGGGATGATACAGTCCAAGAAATAATCAAAATAAACAAGATGACTATCATAAATGGTTAAGCACTAAAAGATTAGAAGATGAAATAGAATATAAAAGAATAAGAACCATAGATAAAAGAGAAGTCAGAAAAAGGCATAAAGAATCATGAAACAAATTTGTTTCTAATTTAGAACGATTTATATAAAATACCACCCAATGTATATAAGATTTCGAAACACGTAAACTCAGATACTATAGAAAACATAAAATTAAATACCGAATTGAAATTAGAAGAATTTCAAATTTTCTACACACAATTGTGGATAGATATATATTTTAGAAAAAACAAATGGCAAGCATTTAATGAAAATGAAAAGAATATAAGTAAAGAAGAATTAGAAATCAGCCTGAAAGAAACAAGAAACGCAAAATCATCTGGAGAAGATAAGCTAGGTTCTGAACTATATAAATATGCAGGAACAAGATTCAAAGAAAGACTCCTATTATTTTTAAATAAAATTTATTCAACTGGTAAACTCCCAGTAGAATGGTAAAAAGCAACTGTGATTCCTATCTTTAAAAAAGATAGTAGAGATGACCCTAAAAACTATAGATGTATAAGAACACTAAATATAAATTCTTGTTACAAATATATAGCAAAATTTTAAATAGAAAACTAATGAAATATCCCGAAAACTTTATTACATATTACATTATACATATTACATTTATTGACTTTGAAAAAGCAGATGACAAAGTTAAAAGAAGCATTTTATTTAACATATTTAAAGAAAGACAAATACCAAATAATATCCTAAAAGCTATCATAAGTATATATGAAAATAATCAAATACAAATAAGATTAAATCATGAGCTACCATATACGAGAGAGATAAACGAAGGGGTGCAAAAGGGATATCCCCTATCAGCAACTCTTGTTAATATTTACGTAAATGAAATAATAATAAAATAAGGAATAAGGAATAAGAATTTCCATCAAGGAATTAAACTTTCTCCTACTGTGAACTTAAACACTCTCCTTTTTGTCGACGTACAAATAATAATTACTAATTCTAAAGATAAATTACAAAAAGCTATTTTAGATCTAAACTATACAAACCATAGCCAAATATTATGGTCTGATGATATCAACAGAAAAATAAAAATCAAAAACTACGGCCTTTAAAGGACAAGATCCAGCAAGAATTAATACAGAAATAGATAACAAGATCTTAGAAGAGGTGAATTCATTTAACTACTTAGGATGTATGACCACATCTGAAAATGAAAAAGACATAAACTGAAAAATTGAAAAATATTTAAGAATAACAGGTGTAGTTAACTTTATATTTAAACCAAACCTTATTCAAAAACATACCAGGCTAAAAGTATACAACACATTAGACCTACAAGTCTTAATGTATGGAAGCAAAATCTGGAAAAGAAAACAAAAAGACAAATAAAGTTCAAGAACAGCAGAAATGAAATTTATGAGAAAAACTGCAAAGTATATCCTATTTAATCACAAAAGAAACGAAGAAATTATGAAAGAATTAACCCAAAAATCAAGAATAGAAAAAATTAAAAAATATAAACATAAATGGATGGAACATGGTCAAAGAATGAAAACAGAAAGATTACCAAAACAAGCCTTAAAGTACAAGCCATTCGGAAAAAGAAAACCAGGACGTCCTCTTAAACGATTCAACGATGACTTGTAACGCCGGAATAGGACATCTTAGGCCTATATCCTTGCTATGCATGGTGATGATGATGATGATAATTTCATAGGTTTAAGCAAAATTAGCTAAATACAACGAATACAACGTATAAGCCATTTGACAGTTTCCTCCTCTTCTCTTGCAGACTCTTCTAAGTGACAAGTCTCTAACTAACAAATCTGGCGAATATGAGGTTTTCAGGCCATGGTTGAAAGATGGAATGTTGCTCAGGTGAGTAATTTCTTTACAGTGTTAGTTATTCAGTGAAATTCCAAATCTGTTGTAATGTGTTCTGAACATAATGACAGTTAACATGTCTAAGGTGTGGTATGATAATCTATGCTTATGTAGCAGTGGAACCTTCAACAACAAGTCTTTTAACTTCGTGGAGGTTTTAATAATAATAATAATAATAATAATAATAATAATTATTATTATTATTATTATTATTATTATTATTATTTATTTATTTTTAAATATTAAAAGTAATTTACTGATCGCTAAAATATTTACACATACAATGAACATCTTGAGTGACATTGCAACTTATGATTTTACAGAATTCAGCTCTAAGTGCTGCATTTTCTACATTGATTTCAACTAAACTTTTAATAGTATTTTTTGCCTCTATATTATGTATTTACAGCACATGTTCTTCTAATACTAAGAATGAAGAGTATTCAGAATTTTTTGTATAATATTTTTTTTTGTTTATATACTTTTTTGATTATAAGAACAATTTGTTACATTTATTTTTCATGTTACATAAGAGTATTATATTAATGATAATATCACATAATAATCATTATCTTCAGTTTCTTCTTTATTGTTGTATACTTTACTAACTGTTTTATTACATAATCTGCTTCTTTGGTTATAGCGATTACATGTGGTTGAGAAAGACGAGTTAATCCCACCTATTTCGATGCTTGGGTTAGCTTTTGTGAAGAGAGTGGGATTTAGGCTTCGCTATTTATGTTGTTGCTACTGTTTATGTATGGAATGTTGGCATTGGATGCTAGTGATTTGTGATGTGTATATTAGTGTTAATGGTATATTAACTTTGTTGGTAAACTTTCCAGAGTTCGTGTTTTAATGTTCTATAGTTATCTATGTGTTTTAAATTTCTTGGCAGGTTGTTGAGTTGCGTTGGTATCTGATGTAATCTCACAAAAGAACCGTATGAATTGTTGGATGGTATATGGATGTAGGGAGTTATTTCTGGTCGTGTTATAGGATATGTGTCTCTGTTGTTTCGATAGGTGATGTTGAAGTAACTCCATGTTAATGTCATGTAGTGTTTCAGGATTTTAATGCTCAGAATTCTGTGTGTCGCCATATGCTTGTCGGATACGGCTGTTTGATGTGTTTGCATAGAATGTTGTTCCGTATCTGAGTAGGGATTCGCAGATACCGCGAGATAGGAGTTTTTTTATGTTGGGTGGAATAATGTCTTTATCTTGGAAGAGTTTTGCTGCGATGATCCGGAGTTTGGTGTGTAGGTATTCTATATGTTTTATCCATTTAAGGTTGTAATCTATATGGAGACCGAGGTATTTGGCATGTGTTACAGGTTTGATTTTTGGAACATTGGTAGGTATTTTTTGTTGTTAATGTAGCGGTACGTGGGACAGTGTATCGATAGTGATACGGGTCGTATGATTCTTGGGTTGTGTATTATCAACATCTGTGTTTTGGTGCCGTTGATTAGAATTGCGTTTTGATGGATGTATGTTGTGATTTCATTTAGATCTTGTTGTGATTTTCAGAGATCCGCGTTGATGTCTGTGTGGATTGCTAGTAGTGCAGTGTCATCTGCGTACTGAAATATTTGCTTCATATGGATATGTTATGAACATTGTTAATGTATATGTTGAATAGAGTGGATCATAATATAGCACCTTGAGGTACACCGTGTTTTATTTTTATACCCCGAATGTGACATGTACCTATTTTTGTTACTTGTGTTCTGTTTAAGAGGTAGTTCTTGAAACATATATGCAGTGTTCCTCTTGTGCCTATTAAGTATAGGATAGTGAGTAATATGTCATGTTCAAGTGTATCAAATGTTTTGGTTAAGTCCAGTAGTATAAGGACGACCTACTTGTTTTTGTCGACAGCTTTATTTATTGTGTCGGCCATGTCTTCTAAAAAAGTAATGGTGCTTTTTATTTTCTGAAAGCCGTATTGGTTTTGTGAGATGATGTTGTATTTTAGTAAGTAGTTCTGTAGTCTATATAATAATAATAATAATATTTTAATGAAATATTTGCTAAAGTATGCAAACATATGTACACACATTTTCTCACAGAGTGTGATGATAACCATCACCATAACTTATCCTGGCAAATGAGATATTCTCAACAACACATTCAAAGATGGAAAGCTGATATCATCTCACTCAGTCAGCTAATTTTGAGAAGAAAACCCAGTTAAAAATAATCTTCTTAAAGTGGAATTTCATTTCATTTTTTTCTCAAAAAATGACATACCCAGATTCACTATTCTACTTACTTGAAGGAAACATGCAAACTGTTTACATGATTAGTAATCCGACAATCATATTTCAGCACATTTGTTCTTTCATGGGTAATGACTGATCACCCGAGCCTTTGTAACCCACTTGTTATCGGCTGTGCCTATTTACTGCGCAAATGTGCTTTCATTTCTGTGTAGGATGCAAAGAAACTTTAGAAATGCTCCAAAAATGAAGGATCGCAATGACCAAATAACTCTTGCTTCAAAATCATTCGCATCAAACATTGAATTGTTTTACCATTCTCGACTGTGGTGAGGAGAATCAAATTAGCGCTGGTCTTGTAAAAGACCTCAGCGCTGATTTGACGTTGATTAAAAGGTTCAACTTTAATGGAGTCCTTATTTCTCATGAGACAGATACACTTCATTTCCTTTAGTCTTGTGGTATTCAGATCTTCTAATTTTCTCTTCCGTTCCTGATTACATATCTAGCCTTTGTTGGTATAAAAACATTACTTTCAAAACCTCTTTCTTCGAAAAAAAAAAAGAAACTTTGCATTACTTTTGCATTACTGCATTACTTTTCCTACTTTTGTACCAATTCTAAAACTCGTGCAGCGAAATCGTATGTAATGTTAAACTCTCGTGTAAGAGCCTCATTCTTTCTGGTCCAAATTACAACGGAATACATTTTCCTTCAACCAGATACATTCTTTTACGTACTTTAATAAACAGAGTAAGATTTCAAATATAACTTCAAGTAGAGATTTTTTTTATGTTTTTACCACCTACGGAAACTGATTACAAAACCTATATACATTGGTGCCCTTAGTGCGCTAAGGATGTTTTTTCCATTTTTATAAATTTCATATATTTTTGTAATTTATTTATTTATTTTTACATTGTCCGGAAACCCTGCTCTAGAGTCCAACCATGAAACGTTTTCAGCCACTTCAGGCCTTCAATAAGCGGGACGGTGGTCTCTCACCAGGCGAAGAAATTCATTTTTTCATAAAAACCGCATGATCACAATATTAATTCACGTCCTTGCTGTTTTGAAGGAAATAGGATGCCAATTTCTTTTTGGAAGCAGAGGATGCTATAAAACGAAAGAATCTGTAACACAAAAGGCTAGCAAGAAATGTCATGCTGGAAGTAAGGTGCGCCATTGATGGAGCTGAGGATTTTCAAACGAAATTGAATAGACCAAAGGATTTTCTTGAGAAAAAAAGGAAACATGCGCTTTCTACGAATTTAGAGTGATTAGATTGTTTTCTCTCTACCAAGGAAGAGTATACAAAGATCAGTGTTCACTTCTTTTGAGTTATGTGAACACTGCAAAGATATAGTTTGTGAATATGCTTGTATATTGGATAGAAAAGGTCATTTACGCGTATAAGGAAAGTATTGATGAAAGAACACGGTTTGAGAAATACGTACTTTAGTTAAGTGGCATATTTTTCCTTTTTCGCTGAAGAAATAAAACATAAAATTTCTTGAGAATCCTTCGATGTCAAACGTTATCAAATATTTTGCAAATATGAAGAGCAGCATTTTCGTTTCTCCAAATCAGTCTATTGCACTCGCACTGCGGTAGTGGAGTAGACAAGGTTGACTCTGTGGGACGGGGTATTATTGACGGAATCCATACACTTTGCCACTTACTAATTAAGATCTTCATATTCTAAAGACGTGAGTTTGATTAAAAAATATTTTCCATTTTTCTTTAAATATATATATATATGCAAATATATAAATAGAAAATATATTCCATATATATAAGTATTGACAACGTTATAACTATTTTACGAATAGTGATATGTCTTTTTTACAGTTCAGGTGAAAAATATAGGACCAGAAGAAAGATATCCCTTTCAGCATTGCAATTTAAATGTTTTGAACGTTTCCTTCAAATATTTAACGAGAAATCGCGCACTATGATCGGAATGTTAAAACTCTCTGCTGAGAAAGAGTGGACTGATATCATTTCGTTAGTGAATGCTTTTACTTTGGACGTTTTTTGTGGTAAGTACAGTTATTTGGCTTGTCAAAGCAAAATTCATAATTGGGTTTAGCTAAACTCTGTGAAATTTCTAACTCTTCATTAATATCCATCAGCGATCTACAAATCACGTCCTTCCTTGTGCTCTAAAAGTGCTTATTCGTTGTGTTGAAACATTTGGGGAACTGGAGAATTATTTTAATATTGATATTATGTAGATCATTTTATATGTAGTATTTTGAATTATTCTAACAGTTCGTTAGTGGCACGTAAGTGTCATGCTGTATAAGTGGAAGGAGGCCTCTAAGCAATCTTTTAATCAATGTGGAGAATCGACCAGGGCTTCTGACCTAATGTCCAATCCTCACCTTGTCGTAGTGCACCCTGTTAGGTATCTACCCGGATACCGAACGAACATGGATGGACTGATAATGTGCCAAACAGCCGACCAAAATATATTCTTATTGGCTTAAACCACAATGTATAATGATGATACAACATTACACAATTTCATGCCAGTTGGGCTTCGCCCAGTTAAACAAGTTAAACAATCCCATTGAATTTGTCACGGAAGCAGAAGAAACAACTCAGAATCAGGTAACAGAACCAATCCCGGGATATATCCCAACTCGTTGTCATCGGAATCAAGATCGGTACTATCATCGTAAGAAGCCCCAATGGAAAATAAAAGAAACTAGTAGAAGAATTAGATAAGGAGTAGATATACACAATAGACGTCACTGAAACAAAGCAGACAAAAATAAGTGAGAACTTTATAAGCAACAAATACAAGATGCTATATTTCGGCAATAACACTCCGGAAAAGAACGGAAAACTGTAGTATTCAACAGTAAATACGAAGCTAATCGTCTTGAAAAGCAGGCAATATCAAGTAGAGTTATGTAAGCTAATATCAGAAAGAGGAATTGAACAATTAGAATTCGTTTAATTGCTTATAATTCCAGAGAATGTTCTACCGATGAAGAGGGATTTTTTCATGCATTTATGAAAGCAGATTGCTCAATGAAAAAAGTGAAAAGCTGGTCCTTGTCGGAGATCTAAAGAACAGAGTAGTTAATGATTAAGAGACATGCATAAATATTTTGAAAACAACTGAAGAAAGCGCAAAGCTATTAATAAGGTAAATGACTGCTGGATTTCTGTTATTCAGGACAAGGATTAGTTATTACTATCACTAAGTTCAAAAGGAGAGAATTTGCACGAAATAACTCTCATTGACTATGTTATTGTTAAAAGCGATGTTTTCCCTAGTTCAAAACAGAATTATTTTAATGACTAATATAGCCTATTTTCGTTTAAGAGTGTCTCTTTTTTAAAATGTCATTGACTCTTTACCTAAAATTGTAGGGCATTTCTGAAAGGTTAAAAACTAATATATGAAGGATAAAACATAGGAGAAATTTTGGACATACCTCTTTGGATGTTGTTTTCTGAACACACATTTTTTTTATTCGGAAACATTATTAATCTAATTTGCGGTGTCTGTCAGAAAACTGTACGTTTCAGTTAATGACGAATATTATGATGGCGAACATAACGGAATTCTTGTAACAAGACAAGAACATGAGAAATAAAATCAACATGAGACTCATAAACATGAGAAAATAAAATCAACACCTTGAGAGTAATTTTGATCGATGAACAGAACAGTCTTAAGAAACATTGTCCTTCATGATTCAGTATTTGAGATTATTTATGCAATTTAAACAATAATTTTAAAAACATGAACCGCCAGTATTTACCAAGGCCTGGTTTATTAACAATGTGGAAGAATGGGTATTTTCAGATAAGAAAAGACGCCTTCATAAAAGTCATTTGTGGTATTGATGGCCGTATTCAACGAAGGCCGATTAGAAAGTAGATTGAAAAGCACAAACATCGTATGATTTTCATAATGAAAGTGAATTAATCGTGTGATTAGAAATGGAAGATGTAATATTGATATTTCAAAGCCATACACTTGTTGGATGACGGAGAGTTTCAGCGCTGTCCATCATCCTTCAATAAAATAAACGTTATGGAATTAAAGGATGATGGACAGTTTAGTTTCACCACTGATTAATTTTCAACGATTTCCACCAGCAGGCGAAATTTCTTTTTTTTAATATAGATAATCTGTAAATAATATATGCAACTGAATTTCAAATCAGTTTTGTGCCCCTTTTTTTTTTTAATTACTTGAATTGATTTATTATTATACAGAAACTACCATGGGAGTGAAGGTTGATGCTCAGCTTGGCAAGAACCAGGAATATTTACATGCACTCGACAGGTAGGTTACATCGTTTAATTACTGCACATTGACTCTGTCAAATTTCATTTCCAAATTTTTTGAGATATTGCTCCTCTATACACAAATTGCTGATACCTATGAGACAAGCAATCTCCGTTGCATCGCTGTAATGTACTCGTGGATCCCACTCGTTCTAATTTAGTCACCAGCTCCTCATGCCGTAATTTGTCATAGTTCTTTCAAAATCTAAAGAAATATAACTGCGAATTATTTCTCTTGTACAATCCATTTGTGATCTTGTTATAATAAATAAGAAAATTGCTAAAGTATGCCCTTCTTTTAGCAAATCCATGCTGTTAACCAAGGTGATTGTTGTTGATTCGAAACCAATTATGAATTTTAGGCCTTCATTCAGACTTCAATGCTTTACCACTAACACTTTCAAAACTCAAGAACACACAGACTGAATTATAATTCAAAGTCTTAATTTGAAGTCTCTATAATTATCGAAAATGATTTTCTTTCCTCCAACCATTCCATTGGAACTTGATTCAATCTAGGACTCATGTTAAAAGAGAAGTCTCTAGTGTTAGTATCACCATCGTGATCTATTCACTCCAAACAGATCATGAAGTCCCACAGCGTTTTTCACATCCAGTGTGCCGAGTTCCTCGTATACCTCCTGTCCACTTATTTTCAGTCTCTCCTTTCACCTGTATAGTGTACTCATGCTGCATGATATCCTATTCACGGAGAAGAAGAAATATATTCCTTTCGGAATTGGTAATTTAAAATCTCAAGTGCATCTTCCTCGGTGTTTGTCATGCAACCATTTTCTCCAATCAGTATCATCCTTCCCTAATCTATCTTTCTTCTAATGGCAACCTATTGAAACAACTCTTCATCATTTCTTTTTAGTCTCCCTTTACCATTAACCATGCGTTAATAACTGAATACCTAAACACACTGAATGTCGAAGCGTTAGATAAATTTCTCAATCCCGTTTTAGCTTTTCACTCACTATTTATTATTTCTCCTTGCTATCGCGCTAGTCACTCTTTCGCTGTCTTGCTTTCTGTCTTATTGTACGTTATCGCAGTAGATGTCGCTGCAGTATGGTCAGCTAGCATATTCTTCATTCCAGTTGTCTTAACGATATCGTCTTCTGCATCATCCGCCTCGCACGCTATCATTCCATTAATCCTATATTCAAGATGTCTGCAAATTTGCATTCTGCCCGCTACTGTTCACATTCAATGAAACGCGATAGCCTATATATATATATATATATATATATATATATATATATATATATATATATATATATATATATATATATATATATATATATATATATATATATATATATATATATATATATATATATATATATCATATACATTCATTCATCTCTCCTGTTAATCCTCTCAACATCACCCCATGCCTACATACCAAGTATGACATAACCCTAAACTTCTGAATATTTGAATAGCGTGGGAGAACCAGTCTAAATATTATATTTCGCCTATGAAAAGAGCGTATAGTATGCGTTACAAATCAGTATGGCAACAAACGGCAAGGTTAGAGAGAATGATCTTGGGTGACGTTCGTTTTTTTAGTGTCCTGTGTTTTTTTTTTTTTTTTTTGTGGTTCGATGGATATTTTCTCCAACTGATTTTTAGCAGATTTCAAGTAGTAAAAACGCTTCATGATATTTTGCTTCAACTTTAAAAAATCTGCTGCCGCAACAGAGGAGAAGGTACCAGTCATTGCGGGGGAAGGTGCCAAAAAAAGGTTTGTACGCTGTCACGCAAGTTTCGTTTTGGCATGAAAGTCATTGTCCACAGCAAATCTACCCCCTCCACACACCTCGTCGAAGTTTCAACGGCTAGGTTCGATGAGAGGTTTTGAAGAAGGTAAAAAAGAGAATTCGGTGCAGACATCGAGGAAAGGACAACTATTGTGTTTTCTCAATCATGACAATACTTCCATCCTGGCTGCGCCAAAATCCAACAGTCATTCAGTACCTCCATATTCACCTGACCTCGCCTACGACTTTTTATGTTCTCCATGATGGAATTCTGTCTGAAATGACGTCGCTTAGATCTCGTTGACAATTTTCAGCAGAATAACTGCAACTGCCCAAAAGAGTCACGGTTGAGAAATTCTAGAGATACATGGATATGATTCCATGCATCTGAAAAAAACACTGGGATTGATGTATACATAACCAAGGTGATTACTTAGAAAAACTACACACACACACACACACACACACACACACACACACACACACACACACACACACACACACACACACACACACACACACACACACACACACACACACACACACACACACACACACACACACACACACACTGCTTTGAAGGACGTGAGCGGTCACCATAGTGTGAGCAACAGAATGCATTTAGCCTACCATATTACGATATAGGGCCTCCTTCCGCTGCGATGGTTGCAGTAGTCCTACGTATTAGACGTTCCAAAAGCACAGATTAAAAACAATCATAATTTTAGGCGATTCTTTCTGTAGCATGTAATGAGGACGTAGAGTATATGATCTAATTACAAGCTTACAGGAGGTCCGCCCACAATAGTCTAGCACATAGACTGTTATTGGCCTAATTTCCTTTGATCTCATACGATGCTCCAATTCATCCCATCATTCGCATTTTCAACTGAGTTCAGACTGGGACGCTTTAGAGCCTAGTCATGAGTGGTAGCATCAAGACCCAAAGCCAGTTAATTAGAGCAGCAGGCTTTTGACACCATACATTGTAATTCTGAAGAAACAACAGTCAGTTCCGCAGGAACACCATAAATTAGGAAGCACTGCATTGTCAAGAATGTTCAGGTACATCTCGTTGTTCAGTTTTCGAGGCCCCATAACAGAGGTCTTTGGGCAATCCAGGAAAAAGAGCACTATACCATCTCACAACCACTTCCTAATTTTATAGTTAGGGTACGAACTGTTGTAAGTGATGGTCACCGATCTTTCACCACATCCATACCCATTAATCTTCTCGTTAGAGGGTGTAGCGTCCCTTCATAACATAGCTTTCTAAGTTTCCAGGTCCCATATTGCACCACTGAAGACGACGCTTCTTTTTCTTTGGTAATACGGGGCTTATATATTGGGTCCTACAATGGAAACCACTGTTGTGAGTCTCGGTTCTGAATGTGTTAATGCAGACACGTAGTCTCAGTCGATTCTCGTAAATCCGCATTCAACGTGTTGGCCGATGAATGGAGAATTTCACATTCATCCCTTGTGTAGCACCCTGTGGTGATGTTTGGTGATTGAAGGGACCATCCAATCTCGGTTTTTCTTCCAATAGATTCACTCTGTTTCCACCTCAGCATAGTTTCGCTGATTGTTAATCTGGGGTTGTCCAATATGAAAACAAATTTCCGGACAGACAGGACGGCAACATGACGTCCTATAACAACGACTCTTTCAAACTTGAGAGTACCATTTTCCTTCATATTTTTCTGTTACAAGCAAATATATGACACTATATCTTTATATGGTGCACGCACGCACACACACACACACACACACACACACACACACACACACACACACACACACACACACACACACACACACACACACACACACACACACACACACACACACACACACACACACACAAGAAATAACTAGAACTCCCAATTCTACATGAAGTAGCAGTTCAGCTGAATGTATTATCTGACCCCTACTGCGAACTTGTGGCTGGGTCCAAGGACTTTCATGTCTGCTTCATTAAGTCAATTTAAATAAAAGTTAACGACAAATGAAGACTTTGAATTCAACATCGAAATCTTGAATTAGAGCGGCTGTTTTGACTATGTGTCTGAAAAGAAGCTGCTCTAGAAAACGGACCTAATGTTTAAAGTGTGGCTGTGCTGAGCTTTGGAAATATGGGAAATACAAATATTAATACTTTCTTTTGTTAATGTAACCTGAGATCCTCACCCCGAAGCAAATTTCTTTCTTACTCCAATACAAGGTCTGTCATGTTAATATTGTTTTTAATCTTGTTAACTGTTTTTGTTTTATGCAATTTAGCGTAACGAAGCTTATTTTCCACCGGATAATTAGTCCATGGTTATGGCCAGATTTCATCTACTTCAACTTATCGCTCTCAGGAAGGCAATTCAAGAAAGATTTGCATCATTTACACAGCTTCATCAGAAAGGTCAGTCGAGTTTATTTATTTTTATTTTATTTATTTTTATTTTTTTGACAAAACAACGAACGCGCTTTATATTCTATTCAATTTTCATGGGAAAAATTCAACAACAGAATAAATTCAACTTACTGAAAGAAAACGTTTTCATCTGTTTTTATTATCTTTTTTTAGATTTTTTATTTATTTGTGATAGACAGATATTACAAATACCAAATAATGCATAACGTATTAAAAATACAATCGAAGTTGGTCATCTGGAAGTAGGTACATAAAATTACTGTTGACCTGTTTTGCTTATTTTTTCAAATCAAAAGTAACGAAATTGTTCCTACCATACAAAATAATCAGTACCCATCTGATTATTAAGTTGATGACGTTATAACTTCAAAAAGTCAAGAGTTTAATTTTATACCGAGCAGATGCAATTAAAACATTTTTAGATAAAAATTTAATAATACAGATTAGTCATGATTAAAAAGGATTTGTTCAGAGTGCTGTGACCAAATATTGTGTTAGACGAAATTCAACCAAACGTGGTGAAAGCACACTTGGGAAGGTGGGACTTTTTTTATTTACCAAAGATAAAAACAGTACAGGTAACCCTCGTGGAATGCGGTACTTATACAACGTGGTTTCGATAAAAAAAGACGGACTACAAATTGTAGTAACCATTTATCTTCTTATATATTTTTCTCCGTGCGACATAAAAATCAAATTTTATCTTCGTTAAATTTGCATCTGCCTGTACCGCACATGTGCACAGAATTTATATTAGGTTAAACACCATTTAGCACGCATATACGTCAATTGTTTATCGCAGAAAGTGTTTATGTTTAAATTTGCTTTCGTTTTTTGCCAGGAAATCGCATTAAAATGATAACTGTGTTAATCTCAAGCTGACTTTTATTTTACATGCATATGAATTATTCGCATATTCCCTGTTTACGCCTTGGAATCTAGTTGGGATGTTGTATTTTTATTGTTTGTGTGTGGATCATGCACTTATTATGTACTTTATTTCCGATATAAGTCTATCACAAGGAGAAATTGTATACATAAAATTAGATTTTGGATAGATAAAGAATTTTAGCGAATAATAATTCATTTTTCTGCAGGTTGTGAGAAAGAGAAAAGAGTTGTTTTTTAAGAGCCCAGAGTCTACGGAAAAGAAAGAATTTACCCGTACAGAATATGACAGGGAGGACAAAAATTTGATTTTCCTAGATTCTTATTTTCAGCATTGTACTTCCGATCCACTTTTGACAGAAGATGAAATTAGGGAAGAAATGGCCAACGCCATGTTCGCGGTAATCCCCTTTGAATCTTCACCTTAATTTTTTAAAAGAAATAATATATTAGCATTAATAACCTGTGTTTACTCGTTTCAGTTTATGAAATATATTTTGAATATTTAACTGTCATATGCTTTAAAATTATTATTTATTTACCATTTCATAAAGTTCCTCTGTTGTAAAATCGGTCCGAACTATTCCAATAGGACTGAAACGCTACACTTTTAATTCTATGCACGAAGCAATGGACGCGTATATATATATATATATATATATATATATATATATATATATATATATATATATATATATATAATAAATAGAGAATAAATTTTAAATTTTAAACCGATATAAAATATTTAATTTTAATTACAATGATACAACTAGTTTCATCCTTTTACAGCCTTCTTCATGTATTCACTAAAGGTAGACCATAGTAATAAAAATTGAAGTTACCAAAAACTGAGAATTACAGGCAAAAAATGCAATACATAATTGACACAAAAACGTTATATTTTTCAAGTTGTTCTATCTAACGCGCTATTGTTATATATATATATATATATATATATATATATATACCGAGGATTTTTTTCAAACTTGTTTTTAATGCAATTTCCCAAGTAAGAAAACAGACAGGTATGTCAAGTTTGCGCCTAAACGTAGTGAAAGTCTGAGGTAACCCGTGGAAAAGGTTGCGAAGGTCCGATCACTTTCCTTAGATAATGCAAAGCACATCACCTTGAGGAGATGTATGATGTTATGCATTAAAGGCAAGGGTCCCTACCCAGACCGGTTTCGACCTTTATTGAGGTCTCGTCAGTGGGAAACCGGGGAAATATGATTACTTACTTAGGAAATAGGATTAAAACGAAGTTTATATAAAATTACTTGGTGTCTTTAAAGCATAATATACCCAAGTGAAAAAACTTTCTACATCTATCTCTCATCCTGAGATATTATTTTATACGGTCAAAGCACCTTGTTTTCACCATGTGGCAACTTGTTTGTGTAAAATTCATTAGCTCTGTATTACTTCAACCTTGGCATTTGTAGGTGTGCTTCCACTGACGAGACCTCTATAAACGTTGAAACCGGTCTTGGTAGTAACCTTTGCCTTTAATTCATAGCATCATAAATCTCCGCATGTGCTTTGCATAAGGGGAAAATTCTAAGCAAAGTGATCGGTCTTATTTCACCTTTACCACGAGTTGCCTCAGACTTGCACTACATGCAGACACAAAGTTGACTTACTTGTCTGTTTGCTTACTTGGGAAATAGGATTAAAACCAAGTTTATATAAAATTACTTGGTATCTTTAAAACATAATATACCCAAGTTAAAAATCTTTCTACATATATATATATATATATATATATATATATATATATATATATATATATATTAGGTTTCATAATTATCATCTTTCTGATACATTTTTTAAACAATACACTAAGAGCATTTGTTATTACTCTATTTATTATTAAACACACATAATTATAGTAATAGTCTTCTTCTTTCACTACGCATTATTCCCGCTTCCTATGCAAGTCCCACGTGTTACTTAGATGCGACTTCTTGTTAGTACCACTCACAACCGACCTGTCGCCTAGCCTGCCGCTGGAGGGTGAATATATTTTTTTGGCTGTAGTAGCGTATGTTCACGAGGCCGGTTTGCCTGATTTCGGGATGAAAAACGACAGATAAACTGGCGGAAAAACCCAACTGCACGCGCCCAAGATCGGCTAACTTGGCTATGGCTGAGTCAAATTGTAGTCAAAAGTGCAGGCCTAAGTATTTGATATTTGTAACTTCCTCGATTGTTGGACAAGGGAAGATTTTGTTTTCTTTGCGCAAAGTTATGATATTTCAGTGATATGTCGGAGGGATCTGTAGTCATCCAAGTGTTTCTAAATATCATGAGTTGAGATCATTGCTGTTTATTAGCTGTTTATTAGACATATAATTACGAATGAGCTAATCAGTGATTATGTGGAAGTCTGTTTGTAAATATGTATTAAGTCTGCTGATGTATCTTCCTGTATGTAGCTATAAGTAGTATGTCATATGCATAGAGGTAGGTGTGCCTAAAATTGTAGGTTGGATAGATTGCTTACAAAAATATTGAAAATGCATTGCGATAGGATTGTCCCTTGCAGAACTCCACAATTCAATTCAATTATTTTGCTTGTATTATTCTAATTTTTGTAATTTTTTTAATATTTGTTCTGTTTTTCAGAAAGTTTTCGAAACAGTTGTGGAGTTTTCCTTTCATGTCTACCGTTTCAATTTTTGTTTACGCTGTACAGGGTAAAATTACTTACGACTATATAACTTCTTCAATCTTCGAAGGGTATCTTTGTAGAAATATGTTAGACTCATTGGCACATGAGCTCTTGTAATTCTAAGCTAGTGGAGAATAAGAGAGACCTTCAGTGACATATATTCGATGGCGCGTTTGTATGCCATTTCCTGTTGTTGGCATTTCCAATGGACTAGAAGAAAACGAAATTTTGTTATCCTGTGCGAATTGATGACAACCTTTGTCCTCCTTGTTTAAGAGAAGTACTTAGATTGGTGTGGGAATATCCAGTTTTTTTTTTTTTTTTTGGTTTCATATGACTTGATAGAGGGTTGACTGTATTTGTTTGGTAAATTACACTCTTTGTGTTGAGGCAGAGGCTTGTGTTGTTGCTCTTTTTTCTAGTACTTGCTGGAAACGTTTAAAGAGTGTATCCCAGTTCTTATCAACTAAAGGTGCCGTGTTTCCTAGTTAAACTCCAAAGCATGTGTTTCCCTCTTCATAACGGTGACCAGACATAGGGGAGTCGGGTCGATTTTTCCATTTGTAACACCACATTCTTGTGGTTTTATGTAGATTTAGTTTGGCTTCTAAGGCGTTTTGCTATTGTTGATATGAGGTTTTGTATCTTATAGAAATCCTACTCTTTGCGACCTATAAGTGAAACATCATCAGCATATGCTGTCAGACATAGTAAGAAACTTTACTACGGGATGCCCTAAGCAACATGTTTATTTATTTATCGCAAAATGAGCTCTATGGCAATCGTATATAGAGGACTGGAAAGTGGATAGTCTTGTTTAATACCTCTACTGTATGGTAAAGATATGGAGCCTCTTGTTGATTTTCATGCAAAAGTGTGCTTTAGCGTATAACATCTTAACGTGTTGAATAATGCCATGACCAAAACTGAAGGTTTTGAAGCAGCTAAACACGTGAGCACGTGCAATGTGATCGAAAGGTTTTTCTTTATCTAGTGTTAAAAAGACCCATTGTTTCACTGTTGTTGCTGTTACTTTTATTCATGAGATCCTTTATGAGGTGTAGGTTTTTATTATTATTATTATTATTATTTTATTCATATAATTAATATACAGTCAAAACAAGATATCATATAAACAAACATTTGGCTGGTGATACAGAAAAATTCAGATTCTGCCCAAGAATATAAGAATAGTCCGTCAGGTAGCGTCCTAAAATGTGGACTGTTCAAATAACACTGTTTTTTGTAGGTCATATGGGGTCACTTCGTCGATGTTATTATTATTATTATTATTATTATTATTATTATTATTATTATTATAAGTGACACTTCCAGGGAGTCAGTGAGTAATCGAGGGCGACCACATACTTAGATTTGACAACCGTTCACACTGGTTGCACTCACAACATCCAATGGCAATAAATTCCAAACACGCACTACATTATGAGAGAAAGGTCTACCCCTCACCAGCTCTCTAGACTGTATTCATTCTTCACTTTCAGTGATACCTTCTCGTTCTTTCCCCACCCTCCATAAAGAAGTTTGTAAGTCTGAATAATATCGTTAAGAAATTTGTAAGTCTGAATAATATCATCCGTCTTTCTCCAGTTGGCTAGAGTCTGTAGTCTAAAACTTTGCAATGTCTTCATAATCAGTTTTCCACAATCCTGATATAATTTTAACACTCTCCTTTGCATTCCCTTCACTGTATCAGAATCACAACTAAAACCAGGAGACCAGACCTGCGCACAGTAGTCGAAGTGAGGTCTTATCAAGGTCTTGTAAAGGGACAAAATGGCATTTGTGAACGTATCATTACATGTGAACTTTCGTTACAGCGTTGCAATTATCTTGCGAATTGTATTTGCAATGTTTAATGCATGGCTCCCGTACTTTAACTTCCTACCTAATAACAATCGAAGATCCCTCATCAGTTTCTTCTTGCATAATCCCACCAATATAATACGACACTGGATACCTAATCAAGTAAATATTCATAATTTACTGACTTTGAACATCCCTTTCTCATTCCCACGATTCCAGCCTACAGAAACCATTCTGCAAGTAGTGCATATCAGCTAAATTTCTGATTACCCTACCTATCTTTGCATCATCATCAAACAGCTGTATCCTTCTCAATATCATTAATGCACGAATCGAATGACAGTCTACGAAGGACGGATTTTTGAGGTACAGCACTAATTACCTTAAATGTTGCACTCTGATGCATGAGAGGGATGATATGTGATGCTCCTTATGAAGGTTTTCGTGTGCATAGATATATAATATATATAATATTATTATATTATATGTATTATATGTATTATATAGTATTATATGTATAATACATATAATACATATGCCTTGTATACGGATCTGGTAGGACCACATTTCGCCATCCAGGAGAACACGTTTTATGTGGGTTCAGGTGTCTGAAGATATCAGTTAGCTCGTAGCTATAGATTACATTCTGGAGAAGCTGAGCTAGTGAGACGCGAACATTAATGTCAGTCCATTACAAGATGCAGAATGCAGTTGAAATCCTCTGTCTGTATGAGGTGGTCTTCATTGGCTTTACTGAGGTGTTTCGGACAATCTCTGGTACCTGAACTGCAAGCTGTTCGTCTTTTGGTATGTATACACTAATTATATGTATTTTCTTCCTAGTCTGAGCTGAGTTCTAATGAGTGCGTGTATTGCACACCCAGGAAAGCTATCGATGATCCATAAATTTAGGGTATTTTTTGTGGATTCCAATAGTGACTAGTGGAATTGTATAGCAGAAGAAAGCGTGAATTCCTCTAGTGCTGATATGAAACTTTGCTGGCAGAATGGAGGTAAGTTTCCTGTTGCATAACTATTTATGACCAGTGGGCAAGGATATAATGCAGGATGAGTCTGTTTTGCAGTATTCTGGCACGTCCTCTAGCATTTATTGAGCGAGGATTTATTTCGCTGCTCATTATATCATGATTTAGTTTCATTTCCCTTTAAGGATAATCGCTGGATTCAAGCCCGCTGATCGGGTGGTATACTAATTCTCTGAGGTTGGTGTTTTTTCTTCCTTTTTTCCTCGGCCAGAAATTCTCAGTTCTTCCAGCTGGGTAATAAATCCACTTATTTCGAATGTGTGGAGGTATGTGGTCAGCACTTTTTGTGTTGAGCCTCGAACGTTTCCTTTTAAAGTTTAAATTAAAGTTTAATTTAAACTTTCGTTTTAGGAGACTTTAAATCTCTTCATTTGTTAGAGGTCAAATTTAAAGGAAGATAATACGATAGCTAAATTATTGGTAGAAAAAGATAGAGATAGATATGAATAACAATAATGCTATTATTATTGTTGTATGTGTTCTAGTTTCTTTTCCTTATTTTCCCAATTCCAAAAGGCTGGGTAGAATGTATCATGAGTAACGTTTCTTATATATCATACTATAAAATCTTAAATTAGTATCTTCATTTCAATGTTTCAATTTAATAGAACAGTTTGAGATATACCTCTCTCTCTCTCTCTCTCTCTCTCTCTCTCTCTCTCTCTGTCTAAAAGGATGTTGTTAGAAAGTTTAAATAATGGTATACTAAAATAATTTTGTATAATAAATAAAAATATTTATCATTTATTTATACATGGTATATATAAGGTATTTCTTTATTTCAATTAGGGTCAAGACACTACATCAACAGCATTGATGTGGACTCTGTATTGCGTCGCCTTTGATTCTCATGTACAAGAGAAGATCCACGAAGAAATTGATTCCGCGTTTGGGCATAACAGTGACCAAGTTGTAACGTCAGATGATTTGAAGAAACTGACATATCTAGAGTGTGTGATAAAGGTAAATTTCAACATTTTTTATCAGTTTCATTAATAGATTAAAATTTTAAATAGTTTTGTTTCTGTTGTTAATAGTTTTACGCCTCACTATGCGTCTGATGAGATAATTCCGACATGGCAATTGACATATAGGTGAGATCCGAGAAAATATCCGATCTTTCTCACGGGAAAATTAGTAGGTGGTCTTTAGTAGTCATAAAACTGGTAAGAGCAAGGCATAGTGTGAAGCTTGAGGACAGGATGATTTCTTACTGTTGTAGTTGCATAACGTTTTTACCACGAATGTGCTTGCTGAGCGATTATTGTGTATGTATCACCCCTGTGTAGACTGTACAGTTTACAGCTACTAATGTTAGAGAGGGGCTGATATGAGGATTGAGACAGATAATAAATATCAATACGAATATACTATTGGTGGGAATAGGCGTTATGTCGGCTTGTGTGCTACACGAATGTGGCTATGAATACTTACATCAAGTCAGATTAAGAACTAATCGAATCTTAAACTTAGGAATGGTTCCAATTGCGTGAAAAGAGTGTAAGATAGTTGCATTATAAAGATGGCTTCGAAACAGCAGTTGCAAACTACTTATTATCTTGACCACTTATTATGTTGGGAGTGGGTTAAATCAGGAATGAGTGAATAGGAATCCAGTACTCTAAGGGAGCACTGCTTTAGAAAATAAGGGTACTGTCTTAGTAATTTGTTCATATTTTATAATGAATGGGCTGTGGAATTGAATAAAGGAAAATGTTTCTACCATGATACTGCTGGGACTTTAAAAATGCATTGGAAAGACTACCACAATGAAAATAATTATTTAAAGTGGAGCAAATGTGACATGTGGCTGTTTCCTGGCAAGTGATAGCTGACAGACATCGGTGGGTAATCTATGGTGAGTGGAATCAAGGCGAATGATGGTAAACCGAGGTGTGCATCAGGTAAGCAAACGTAATTCATTATTTATCGGTGCAAATGATTATTGAAGAATACTGTTGTCTATGTTCAAATCCTTGCGAATATCTTGTATGCTGCATAATTAAAATTCAAGTACTTTATTTACAATGATATCATGGACGAATTTAAAACACTAGTTTTATTTTATTTGCTTATGTGGTGTCTCTTTGGAGTATTCTGTTTGCTATTTTAAAGTCGAAGTTCTTTAATTTTAAAAAAGTAATAGAAAAGAGAAAATCCCTCGGGTAAACCACAACAGCCAGCCATTGGCAAGTAAAATGAAAGCAAGTATCAGTACAAACTACACCTTATGCAGCTAAAGAAAAGTCTGGATTTCATCGAGAGAGTTCTCAATGATGTCATCAAAGTGTTCCTTCAAGTTGACTCTTTCCTTTACGTTAAACCAAATGTCTTCATAAAGGAAATAATTCGCAATTAAGGTTTTAATCAGTTTATTGTGAATGCTTCATGAATACGCTATTCTATGTGAAGAGACCGTGTGTTCCTTGTGTTCCATACCACGACTTTGCATATCTTGGATGTCATGAAATAATAACAGTAATGTTGCATAACTGATATCATCGTTTTACTTTTGCTTTGAATTAAAAATAACAGCAGGATATGTTCATAGAAATCTCGCTATTGTCTGCTAGAACTTTATCATAAATATAAGATGTAATTGTTTTATTTTTATTTATTTTTTTTTGTTCATTAGGAAACACTTCGCCTATATCCCCCTGTCCCAATAATTGGTCGTCATTGTACGAAGGACGTTATGCTTGGTAAGTATTAGAGTAAAATATAAGCGAAAACTGACTTCTATTACAATCCGGTGGTCCCTAACGCAATATATTAATGTCAGAAAAAGTGTGCGTCATACAGTCGATTATTATTATTTTCTTCAGGGAGAAACATAACAATAACTATCAACATTAGTATAATATGTTCAGAAATATTCCAAGAGTTCGTTATTCTACAAGAATTATAATACTTTTCTTTGATATAAAAGAGCAGTATTATTATTTGCCTAGTCCCGTTTCGTGAAACAAGGTTATCGTTATACATATATATATATATATATATATATATATATATATATATATATATATATATATATATATATATATATATATATATATATATATATACGAGTATTCACGGCTAATAATTAAATCTAAATTGTTTACTACGGTAGCTGACTGCATAACCCACATTTAGTATATCGCAGTAACAGCTGTTTCGTGCATGTTTTTTCACGAAAGTTTAGTTACATGTTTTTTGGTAAACGTGATGCACAAAACCTGTTAATTCAGCTTTTGTGCAGCAAGGTTGTTGTCGCTAAACAATTTAAATTATTTCATTTTATTTCTTTATCAGCAATACTGTAATTGCTGTTTCGAACGCATTACATTATAATATATGACACACACACACACACACACACACACACACACACACACACACACACACACACACACACACACACACACACACACACACACACACACACACACACACACACACACACACACACACACACACACACACACACACACACATTTAATTCTCTGTGCATTGCATGTTTACAAACGTTTCTGCAGAAAAAAATCTATAAATGTTTCTCCTTAACTTTAAAAAAGAAAATAAAATTATTATTATTATTATTATTATTATTATTATTGTTATTATTATTATTATTATTATTATCTGAGACCTTTAGGGAGTCAAGGACTCATATGATGTTTTCTTTATTATATTTTTATCGTGTCTCCACGTTTGACGGACAGGCAATAGAAAATGGAAATCTATTCTACATACCTGTTTATAACGTAAGGATAGGCTTCGTCTCTTTATGCCAAATTCAACAAACTAAGTTATTAAACCTAGAAGGAGAACTTTCTTCAAATAATCGCTCAGTATTCTTGTGAAACTTCTCTCTTTTCTTTCACTTCTTATAATTGGAAATTTGATGGCCAAAGTTGAGAGCTACAAGAAAGGAGCGCTGATGAGAGTATATTCGGCCTAGTTGATCGAATAATTAGTGTATACGCTCTCCCGCCAAGAGCACGAGAGGCTCGAATCTCTGGGCACGGGTTGTGTAGGGACTGCCTTCAACACGTGGAGAGAGCATCTGCATATCTACCAGTCCTTCTAGAAGAAAGATTGCCTCTTAAAACTTCGTCGGATTGTGGAATGAACACATCTCATCCAATACCGTCATATGTTTAATTATTTAGAGTATATAGAAATTATCGCTAATTTTCATGAAAATAAAATTCTCTGGAAACCGATTCCAACCTCTCTCCAGGTAATACATTTAAGCATAACACCCTTGCTAGCCACAATAATACACAATAACCACGTGTGATCCCTCGTTCACCCGCATCTTGCGATGTACTGAAAATTATTTTCCGTCCAAAAAGTATTAAATCCAATGCCACCTTTTAATAAAATATAATGAAAACTCCATTAGCCTATTCTGACGTAAGTCGATGTACTGCTATGGGAGATATATCATCGCAAATTTCAACTTATCAACTGAATAGTGTTTCCTTTGCGTATCTTCTCATCTTCTCCTATAAAGAAAATTACTGGAGGGTTAAGAACTGTAACTCTTCTCCCTCGTGATGCATTTCTGTACTATTACTTACCATTTTCGACATAAACATTTGAAAATCACTTATTACATTTCTTGCTGTAAAAAATAATTTAGGCGAACTTATTTAAATTAATTAACAGATAAACACATTTTGCACATTAACACATTTATATTGTCATTGTAATGGGAGGGATGGGGGATGTAACTGGATGGGGTTGAAAATCTCTTTCACAACCCCATCCAGCAAACCCCCTTAAGTTTCTTTGATATCGTTTTAAATCATTTGAAAACGTAACAGGATTTTTTTGAATTACTTCTCTTGATAGATCCTGTTTAGACAGACGAAATCTTAACTCAATCATTATCAGTTATTAGGATATTGATCCCATAAATTAACAAATCCCTAGTCATAAGCAGCGAACAACCTGTTTAGACTCCAATTACATAAAATTGTTGTGATAATTGATTATTCCCTCTCAATTTCTAGCTATATATTATTACACATCATGGTTTTTACGTCTGCTGTAGATAACATAAATGACAAAATTGCTCTGGCACTTTGATATCCTTAATTCCTGAATGGTAAACATTTGAGAATATTTTTAGTTTGACTCATATTACTTAACGTAAATCACCGTAGTCACTAGGAGCCATTCGTTTAACCTATTTATTTAACCTTAATGAAATTGAATCCTTAAAAATGGATTCAATCTTCGAAAACATACATCACAAAGAATACATATCTAAAATGCGAACGTTTTCCTCAGGTTTGTGTCGAACATTTTCTGTCGCAGATATGGATCTTTCAATCGGTACACTTCCTGTTCTAAATCCGTTTACTTTGCTTAGCAATATCTGGATTTTTCCACATTTAAAAGATACTTCATCAGGTTTTCTATGACAATATAATTTTAGTTCATCTGTTTAAACCAGAGCGATTTAAACATTGCTGAAATACTGCATCATTTATTTGGAAAATTCACTATTTACTTTTATTCACCGACATCTAAGCAGTACTTATAAATAAAAAAAATACTGTTTTTTTTATTTGCTTTGCGTTTCGTGTATCAGAGTACACCCAGTAGTCGAATTTTAAGCCAAGTCTTACTTCACTGGATTTATTTGCCTCCAGTTTTTAATTGATTTCATACTCATTTAAAGATAAATAAAGAAATGTAGTCTTATACACGAATCTACTACTATCCAACTTAACACACTGCGATCCGGATGGACTTTTTTTTATTTTACGAGTTACCCTAGTGTAAATCTACTTCATCAAAAAAACTATAAACTTTTTGAACGATGCTTGCTCTAAAATATAATACAATATAATGGATAAGTCGGCAAAATATATAAGGAGTTCATATACTAATATCAACACTAATTCTAATAAGGTTAGTTGATCATAATCGGCATGACATGCATACCCTCAATATAGAGGGTATGCATGTCATACCGATGTCATAGTCAACATACCGTGACCAAACATACCGTCCAGAGGTTAAATCGTTGGGAAAATAATTTCTATAGAATAAATTCTAATCAATGATTAGAGCACCTGATTTTTCTCTTTTATTTTATTTATTGCTGCTATTATTATGTTACACCTCCAAGAAGTCTACGGACTCATTGTGGGAGGGCACATGATTCCGCTAAACCCCACTAAACTCGATCTTTGAACAACTTTACTGACAGAAAGAAAATGTTTGGTGGATCACACATGACCCTATAAGTGTCGGCTCGATTGGATGCGTGGATACCGAATCCGGTATTGCCAAACATGCCGCTGATTCGATTATTTACTCTGGCACGGATGTTCATAATTTTTCTTAAATTATGAACATCCCAGGGTTGTCTAAAGGGGTTGTCTAAAGGGGGTTGTCTAAAGAAAGTCTGAAGCAGACTTCCTGAATATGTAAAAATAAAATAAATAAATGAAAAATAAAACCATGTCGTTCGACACATTGTCAGATACCTTCAATTCCTTTAATGCCAAACGATAGACAAGAATTACTCTTCTCACCAAACTGATTAATTTGAGTTTCCCTGCTGGGAATCGTCCAAATTAGTGGAATAATGTCTAAATAATTCCACTGCATAGAGTAGGTTTCAAGACATAGGTATGAAATTAGAGTCAAATCATTATCTATGAAGTAGTGGTTAAGTTATTGGAGAAATAGGTAAAGGATAGAATTCAGGACCAGATGGATATGAATGTGATACTCTACAAGTGTCAACAAGCTGTTATCAAGGGAAGGTCATATCTTATTAATTTACTGATGTCATAATAAATGGACATTGAAATTGGATAAAGAAAACAATTAGTCAGTGACTCGCTAATTTTTGTAAAGTTAATTGAGAGTATTTCACTCAGAACTGTAATAAATAATTTAGAGCAAATAAGAGTGGATATGAATCAATTGATTTGTATTAGAAGATGGCTGATAGAGACCTAAGAAAGAATGCACTGTGGCGGAGTTGAGTAATGGACAAGACAAGTGTCTAGCTATGTACTACAGAGAACTGCACATCCTCATTCAACTCCTTTCCTATGAGTTGAATGGAAGTATTGAGTTCATTGTTGATGATGATAAACAGTGACGAATGATAATAAACGATTTTGAAGGAGAGATCATGGATGATATATTTCATTGACTGTGAGTATGGGCAAAGTTAATTAGCTACCTGTTCTAATTGGACAGGCGTAAAGTTATGCCCTTTGGGAAGTACACATCACGAGCTATGAACTATATGATGTAATAAAATTGCAGGCAACTGACGATGACGGGAAGGTGGGAGTAATTGTTGATCGGAATCGGAATGGAAGTTTCGAGGCCATATTGGAAAGATAGCGATGACTGCAAATCACATGACGTGGTTGTGGAATACGCTAAAATCTGGAATCTGCAGTTTGCTATCCCATTTATAAGGTTTTATATTCTCCAAGATTCTGAGGGGTAGTAGAAGAAATGGATTGGTTTCGGGATGCAAAATCTACCTGATACGCGAAAGAAAGGAAACACGATAGAAGCATATCTTCAGTGGTTGACACGGAAGATGTTTTTTTTTTCTGTAGAAGTCAGTAAGGGAGAGAGCATGAGATCACCCAGTGTAACTGTGGAAGTAACTGTGGTTACAAAGACTGTCGTACGTTTTTTGTTTCATCCATAGTCTTAAACCTTGCTCTAAAGACCAAATACAGAACGTTGTTTTCCACTTCAGACGGAAAAGTGGGTTTCTTAAACTCCCTTTCCGCCAATTCAGTAGGCGGGGCAATGGATTCACACCAACCAATTACATGAGTATTTATCTCACACCTAAGATCAATCACAATCATCCATGCCAAGGATGGGATTCTAACCTACAACTGCTGATTGGAGTTTGGACAGGCTAATTAGATCACCAGAGATAAGACTTTTTATCAGTTAAGTTGAATTCATATACATAAAATTTGTCATATCGGTGTGTGTATATACTTTATATTTGAACTGTTATTTCCAGAGGGTCATCTCCTCCCTAAAGGTACAGCAGTCTACGTACCTATTTATATCCTTCATCGTGACGAAGAAATATTTCCGAATGCAGAAGTTTTTGATCCAGAAAGGTTTAAACCAGATGAGAGAAGCAAACTCAACAGCTGCCGCTACATTCCTTTCTCGTTTGGTCCGAGGAACTGTTGTGGTAAACTCTCCATAAATTAACAATTATCAGATAGTTCTATTCAATTAGATTCAATTTAAAATAATTGCATAAGGTATCTATATTTTGAGATATTAATTCGTACTTAGAATCGGATGTGGACTGCAGCGGTGTCTTTCTGTAAGGGTTCTAAATTGATGTTAAAAATAGGTTTGATTTACTTTCCTCTTTTAAAATTTACCTACGAATAGTTTGCGAAATACATTCGACATCAGAAGGTTATGAAAAACTGATCAACAGGAAGGAATTTTGGAATATCTCTTCTATATCAGGAGAACAGATATAAAATGATTCACAATGAAAACAAGGAGGAACATTTTTTAATGAAAAGCGATAGATAGATTGATTTGAAAACTGACAGTAAAAGTTCACAGTAAAAGAAGGTTCACCTATGTGTATTCAACAGCAGGATGGAGTGCATGAAAATGGGGATAGAAAAGGCATCGTGAGAAAAAAAAAATTACACTGGCATTTTTCCTGCAAGTATTTATTTAGATAAATAAATATTTGCAGGAAAAATACTTGCATTCAAAATATGGTACATTTAGACGTGGCATGTATATGAATATGACTAATATATTGTAATGAGCATTTTGGTGCAAGCCTCAATATGAGAACTAATTTCAATGTTAAATGGTGGAAAAGAAAGTTAGCAAAGCTGTGCTTAATCTGAAGTGCTTATATAAGTGATTTATTCTAAGCAATCTTCAGATTGTCTATGAGAACTCAAATCTGAAGATCTAGACAAACCTGAACTTTTCTGTAGGTATGAAAAACATGAAATTGAGAGAAAGTAAAGCAAACTCGTTCTTACAAGAAATAAATATCAGTATATTATTGGCTGATACTTAAAGTTCATAGGGTTGTCTTAATTCCTATTAGAGAATGCCAAAAGAATCACTGGTTTGACCATTGCCAATGGAATATTTTGAAGTGTGCATTTTTACTGTTGTTTATTTTTTACAAGACATGTCAAATTAAAAAGGCAGAATGCATTTTTTATTTATATATATTTAATTTTTTTATTTAATTTAATTTTAATATATGTATTGATCAAAAACAGGATTTTTGATATATTTCCAATGACACTTATTGAACGATAAGAAACCCAGTTGTCAGAGGTGACAGGCAGAATTGATATAGGTAAGAGCAATAGGCTAGTGTTTCAAAAAGAAGCAAATGCTCAGGAAAATGATAACAGCGATCACATAACTTTCAGATAACATTCCATATACAGGTGTCCGAAATTCCGGACTAAATTACAGGAATTATTAGCAATGTCTCCTTTAATTTGGAGTAAAATCGTGACAGAACTAGGACAGTTATTTTGACGGATAACCAGATTATTTCTCTACGTGGAATGAAATATAGGCTTGATTCACTCTAGATGCATGATGCCGATAAAATGGATAAATGCACATCGGAGTTAGAAATTAAAGCCAGTCAAACTCTTTATTGTACATAGAAATAATTACTACTTTTTCGAAAAAAAGTAATCAGGAATAAATGAGCAGAATAAATATCATAAGACTTAATAGTTAGAGATAATAATGAATAATAATATGGTTTATAATTTACTTTCTCCTCAATGATACTTCGCTTTCTTAATTTCTTTCCAGGTCAGAGGTATGCCATGACAGAATTAAAAGTGGCTTTAAGCCATATTTTTCGAAACTTCACGATTCATTCTCTGGATCCGAGGGATCACGCAAACTATACAGTTGAAATTATTACAAGACCAGTCAACAAGATTCGTATCAAATTCCAACCAAGGGAGAAAAACAATCTATAATGAAATACTAGAACAGATAACCACTAAATGCACTAATTATTAAAGCACTAAATGCACTAATAAAGATGGTTTAATTATTTTCATTTCTTCTATCTATAAATACAAAAATTGTGCATAAAATTTAACTGAAATCACACCTAGATCTATTTTCGTTTAGTCTACATTTTGAATGTGTGATATTCGTGTTATTTTATTAAACCCAATGCATACAGACAGCCAGATAGGAATTATTCCATAATTATATAAGCTCGATTTTTTTACGGAATATCTACATGCACAAAATAATGCCGATGTAATGAAATTCGGGACTGTAAAAAAGTTATCAATAAAATTCTTATTGTGGATCTTCATTAAAATGGTTACAGCCAGAGTGTCCAAGAATATTTGTGTACTAATAGCTAAAAGATTTTCATAATCACGTAAGGATTTTTGGAAACGTATAAATAAAGGAAATTTCAGTAAACGAAACTTCAGCTAATTAAGGACGAATAATAGTAACATTTTTTTTCTTCTCTCATGCAACGGCTTTAAGCAAAATATATTCTGAGACCCTTATAACATGTGTTTAATAAAATTATAGTATAGATTTACTATACAAAATCTGCAAACCGGTTTAGTTTCCAAAGGTGTACCTTAATGTTTCCTATACGACAATAACACTGCTCATTATAATAAGAAGCAGTCTGGTCACCGGCCTCGTTGTTGAGTGTTTGAATCCTGGTCTGACTGGGTCCTGTTTTGTTTACCTTTAATGTGGAAATGAATTTCATTGCTCCATGTTATACCTCCTTGCTTCTCTGACGTTATCTATAATGACCAGACGTTATCTAATGACCAGAAATTAGTTTTCTTTCAGAAAACTAATTTCTGGTAATTCTGTTACTCATTGTTCCATAAAATTTACCTTGTCTTCTACATTAAGAGATTAACACGTTTAAGAAACACATTTTCAGAAACATTCTCTATCAGAATTTCAATTTCCAATCAAGTTATCTGTGTTGAGGGCGAATTTATGGCCTTGGAATTATCAAATAAAGTATCCACAAAAGAGAAAAAATATTGGTGTACTTGAAAAGGTTAAGTCGTTCTTTTTTTTTCCCCAACGCATCTGCGCATCATTCTATGTCGCTAACAAATATGACCTGGGCGAACTGTGTGATCCAACTTTGTTGTAATTTCTATAAAACAAAATTTGCTTACAGTAAATAAACTATATATTTTTCTCACGTGAGGAAAATTTATTCCTGCAAATTAGAACATTATAAATACAGAACGCTTAACTCTATCATATGAAATATTCGGAAAAAAAAAATTTCTTGAAAGAATTGCTTATTTAGGTGAAGGCGTTTTTCCACTGTCATCCTACACAAAGCTGCACTTCGGAAGTCTTTTGATAAATAAAAATACGAATGCTGTTGTTTGTTGTTGTTTTTTCATGTTTGTAATTATTATTATTATTATTATTATTATCGTCAAGAACTTCATTCTCTAAAACTACAATACGAAGTTTAAATCAGCAACAACATAAAGAAGATCTTATCATAAACGTTCTTCCCGAAACTGCATCTACTGAAAACCTAAGAGACGTAGTTTTAAAAATAGTCCATGCAATCTACATTCCCCCTAGAGCTTAACGACATTCAGACTGTAAATCGGATTCCTAGGAAGAGCAAAAATCAAGGCTTCTCACGACCGCACCAGTCATAATTTGTCTTACAAGGAAGTCCACAAGAGGCACTCTCGTAAAAGCCAGCAGAGAGAAAAAAGTCTTCAAGAACTTGAACGCAATGCAAGACAACACACCAGTCTTTCTATCTGAATATTTAACACCATTCAACCTGAAGCTGTTGTACCAAGCAAAAAAAGCAAAATTAGAAACAAATTACCAAATTTTGTTAATCAGAGATGCCATGCTATTCTTGAGGAAGTCACAATCTTCAAAGCCAATACAAATTAAAACCTCAGAAGACATAGAAAGGCTGCTACAATGAAAACAAAAAGTCTCCTAATTAGTTCAAAAAGAAGACCACAATAAAAATGAATGTGAACCACCAATACAGTTGTAATAACACCAGAACATGCCGGCAATTTCACTTTGATCAGGCCTTTCAGATCATTCATTTGATCTCCCAAATATCAGCCTACTTACAACAGAGCAATCAAATCAATAAAAAATACATATATCTAACAGGTCCTTAGATAATCTCATAAAAAAACTTCGAGGATTCAAGCAGAGATGTTACATCTCAACCGAGATCAACAGTAACATTATATCGGTGATATTGCAACACTGGCTCGCAATGAGTATTGAAACAAAAACACGAAACCACCGCCATCTATTATCTGCATCAGATAAGTTCTGTAGAAGCCTAGAGACAGAAAGCAGCAATGCCATCCAAACTAATTAACAAGTGTATATTTACTGAATTTTTATAGAGAAATGAAATATCTGTAGCAAATACAAAATGTATATAAAATATTGAAGAAAAACACATGAAAGACAAACAGTAGATAAATAATATATATTAATATAAAAGCATTCCATTGTTATTATTACTACTGCTGAACTGTCAGTTGTACTGCTGCATGTATAGTGAATTGTATGCACATTCAAGCCAATCCAATAAATAAGGTGGATAAATATTTAGTTAGTTTTAAAAATGTATAATTATTTTCTAAAATAATTATTTAATTATTATTTTATTTAGAATTTATTTATTATTCATTTAATTAGTTGATACTTATTTATTTTAATAATTATTTACTAAAATAAATAATGTTTGATCTAATATATGCTTTCCTTATATAATTATATTTATATAGAAATACGTACTCTGCATCTTGCACTGAGACTTTGTACTATACAGAAAATGTCTGATGTATATACGTAATTAGTCTGTATGATAATAAATCTTTTAATAGTCACAACAACAATTATTATTATTATTAGTATTATTATTATTATTATTATTATTATTATTATTTCGTTTAAGAAAATAAATGTTTATTCAGATAAATAGGATAACTTTCTATCGAATTTTTTTCTTTCATTGTGATTTTACGTTGGAAAAGGAATGTTTTTAGCACATTACTGTAGTTTTTCGCATTTTTGGATAATTTATTGTTTAATAGCACATTTTTGTTAAGATATTACAATAATAATTATAGATTAAAATGGCGCGAATGCACACACTGCGTACAAGAGTGATCAAACGAGTAGTGAATTAAATAGAGAAAAAGAAGTCTTGACCTGCTAATGAGAATATTGAAGACATTGAAGAAGTTAATGAAAATGAATTAATCTCAAAAATCGCGAAGTTAAAGCATATAATTAGCCACATACAACGCTGTAATTAAGAAAATCAAGCAGTGTTTGAACATAACAAAATGAAGCAACAAAATAAGAAACAAGCATGCAGAGAATCAGGTAAGTCATTAACGAAAATGTGGTAAGTAACGTTGACTGTAAAAAGAAGTATATCATTTGGTTTGGAAACTCAATGGTCAATCTCTGTTGATGAGTGGAGTAGTAGTAGGGGAAATAAGAACAAGATCAAGAGCAAGATAAGATAAGGAATCAGGACGTGATCGTTTTTTCAACTGATGGCTTCATTTTGTGTGTGACGTCATTTTGGAATGTTTGGAATTTCCATGAGGGCATATGTGTCAATGGCTTCACTTCTTGTGTTTTGTTTGCGCATGGATTTATAGGTGATGATTGCAGATAAGCATTCGTATCGTGGTTGGTGGTGCACTTTGAACACAATGAAGATCAAGATAAGATAAGGAATTGTGGCATGTTTGTTTTTTCAGCTGATGACGTCATGAGTATGGAATTTTTCTGGCGACGTTCTGTGTGTGATGCCATGTTGTTTGTTTTATTTAGATAAAACAGATAAATTTTGTATATGGAATTGTGGGTAATGTTTAGAGATAAGGATTCATATCTTGATTGGTGGGACACTATGAACCAAACAGGGAGTAAGGGTGATTGGGGGAAGCGACGTCAGTGTCCTCAATGTGAGTGTCAGATGACGATAATTTGTGAATAAGAAGTGACGTAATTTTTTAGTTGTAAATAAGTGACGTTATTGTTGCTCTGATTTGAAAAGGATGGTATATTATTGGATAAGGAATTGTGACATTATGTGTTTTGAAATTTCTGGGGAAGACAGAGGCATAGCTATGTCGGGGCAGATGGGGGGGGCAGTCTGTCTCGGGCAGCACTTTAAACATATTTGAACTTTTGCTGTTAATTCTAAAATACAGTGAGGAGAACTGAGTTCCAACTATTGTAATACTACAGCGAATTTTCCCTATAATTGCTCTAAGTGTTGCTTGCTAACACAGCAGTTTTTCTAAATAAAATTGATTAAGAGTTACCTACATTATCATTAAATAGACTTTGCCAATGTCATTGACAATTCTGCTAACAGAAAAGCAAGAAAAATAGCATTTTGGAATGTTAATTCAAAAATAAACATTGAATTTTAATTTATTTCCATATATGTTGTTTTGTCTTTTTGTAATATTTTTGGTGCATATTGAGAGTGGTGGCATATATAGTGGCTTCCCCAGGTAGCAAAAGCTCTAGGTACCCCACAGTGGAAACATATGTCTCTGTGACATCACGTGGTGAATAGGATATCTTGAAATTTCCCCAGGGTGACAAACATCAGTCATTGTCATCAAGTTTTGTCTTCGGATGTCTATAGATGGCAGTACTAATTTTCCAATACAGTTGGGGTATTTCTTTACTGTTAAACACTATGGGAATGCTTAGAGTAGAGTAGAATTGAAATGGCAGCAGTGTTTTGACGTTTTCAGGATAATTAACTCAATCACACACATTAGACATGAAAAGTCGCTAGTGTACCATTGCTGATACTTTAATATATGCATCCTATGATTATTCTTATGAAAAAAAAAACATTCAGTATTAGAATTAGAATTGCACTTACCAAAACATACACTCACAGCTCATTGAAATGACCAATATCACATGCTATGTTTAACAAAAAATATTAAGCTACATTCCAGAATGCAGTATCTTGGAATTATCAAGGTTTTCTGAATATTCCAAATTGTTGAATTTTAACATATATTCACACCCAAAAAACACACAAACAAAAGGTCAGAAATGCAGATGACTCTTTTTCCTTATCGATACTATGTGGTCCGTTAATATCATGCACTCATGGTGGCTCAATCTGTGTTTTTTTCCCCACAGTAGCTCAATGTGTCTTGTCATGGCTAATATCCGCCAGCGACCCGTATTTGCTAAATTGTTGTGTCTACTGGTGAACCTTTCTGACTGGGGGATTGGAATTCTCCTGCTCTTCCTTGAGGGTTTGATAATACTTCCCACACGAGAATTCAAACTTCACCTTTTACATGGCTCATATACTCCCTCTGATGCTTTGCATGGTATCATTAGTTTGGGATTTGAGGAGGTGAACTAATTACCGGATATCAGATACTACCGTGTATTCGGTATAATAATTATAGGAAGGATTAGTAAAATTCGAGAGGATGGAGCGTGTAGCAAATGATATCGGATGATTTGAATCCAGATAGAACTGAGACGTATTGCTAACGGTATTTCATGATGCAGTGAGTTTGATGCTCTCTAGTGTGAGGTGGAGTCTAAAAAGATCAAATACATAGTGGGGAGTTGCTATTGACCTAGTGGATCAGTTACAAAGATGAAGATTTGCATCACCAAATAAAGATGATGGGCCAAAAAGAGTATCCATAATGGAGAACTTTTTAAATGGAATTTCATGAGCTGTTGCGAGACAACATTCTCAAGCAGAATATGACTGAAGAAACTCGATGTCAAAGCGGGTTAGCGCTGATCATTACAGTGTCAGAAGTTGTTGTCATACGGTGCTGACTTGGTTAGTGGCTAAGTCAATGAATGTTCCATTCAGAAAAGATTAGATGCTGAATTACCTAGCAGGATATTATGACGTTTAGACTGTTAAGCCTGTAAAGTTTATGCATTTTGTATTCGGTTTTCAATTTTATGAGGTGAAAACAGAAGAATTTTCGAAAGGAAAACCCATCCAGCACAATATCGGTTCGATTAATTCACCTTCAACTGCGATCATCTGAAAATAATTAGTCACGCCCTAGAGAGCAATCTTACCTAGGCCTTTTTAATCAAATGCCATTCTTGTTATCAAGCGAGGTAAAGAGGTTTATTTATTAGTATTATATATAATGCATTAAAAAGTCTAATCTCTAATGGCCATCAAGGAAAATTTAACTAAACCTTTTGCTTTATCAAAACACTGTCACATAGCATAGAAGTATTCTTGGCGTTGATTGCCAAGTCATAGCCCTGATTCTTCAGATATATGTCCGTCTCAAGCCCGCATAAAATGGGGGTAGTTAGGGACAAGCAATGGTGAACTACCCTCTAAAAAGTTCACCAAAAAACCTTTGTTGCAAGAACACTTATCTACAACGTTAACAAGAATCGGATACGACTGAAGGGTTAAAACATAATCATCGTCATCATAGATACGATAACAGTGAACAACAAATTTCTGCCTTCCTCCATCCCCACCTTCGAAATACTTGCAATTTTTATTGTTAATGTCAATCTCTATCTCCATTCAAAACGGAGTATAATCTGATATATCTAATCGCTCAGTGTTAGGGGAAATTGTTTTCATGCTGTTAAGTTATTCCTGTAACCCGATGCTATTGATTGGCAGTTTCATTAGATTCGTATCTAACCTAATTTATGATCAAGGAAATTTAGATGAATATTAGTGCTATAGATCATTAGCTGTTAAAACTAACCTGATACTAAAATTAGCATTTTAATGCTTTTCCTGTCATCATATTCTATTCACGCACTGCATGGTGGTGAGAAATACCTAGATTTCATATTCTTCCTGAACACACCCTTACTGGAATCTGATTAATGAAGTGTTTTTTTTTTTTTTTTGATATGAGCTGAAAATTTTTTCCTGTATCTGCACTGTAAACACCTATTACTAGTTTGCATATTTTTGTGATATGTCCTATTTTCCTTCTATACCCAACGTTTTAAGGCCACATGCTTCATAATCAATGTTGAACAAACTCACATTAACTATAAGTAAACGGTAGTGGAATGATATGACGAAATTATTATAAAAATAACGAGGAAAAATATTCTTTTCAGTAAAAATTTAAAAAAAAAAAATTGAAATCGGAATAAAATAAGTTGTCTTTCAGTAACATTATAGAGACTAGAAGCGTGTTAGGAATAATTACTTTAATTTTCTGACGTTTCGGCTTTCATATAAAGATCATCATCTGGAGCATACACATACATGCAGAGAGGAAAGAGCCAAATTGCATTTTAAACAGTAAGTCAAACCAATAATAATTTAATCAACCGTTCTTATACGCTTTAGTAATTCGTTCACATTTTATAATAAAGCAACCGAATTGGATAAGATAAAGGTTTCCACCATGTTACTGCTGGACTATACAAACGCATTGGAAAAATTACCAAAACAAAAATTAATATTGAAAATGGAGCAAATGTGAATGGACATGTGGCTGACTGCATGGTTAGGAGTTGCTAACAGACATCCGTGGGTGATGTATGGTGAGTGGTATCAAGGCGAATGATAGTGAATAGGGGTGTGCAACAGGAACGCAAACATAATTCATTATTTATCGGATTAATTGGATTTTTCCCTTCCTTTCTCTTAAAAGCGTTAAAGATCTATTTTTGCATTTTGATATTAACACTTTGCAATTCATTTTTATTCAAAATGCACACTAACAATTCCTTTTTCATGAATATGCAATAGATAACTCTATGTGCATTCATTTCACTTTTCATAATAATAATAATTAAAATTAAAAGAGGTGGTTGTGAATGCTTCGTCTGCGATTGAATTTAAGGAGAAGTATGATAGGTATTGTGTAAATAATGGTTAGTGTGTCAATTTGGGGTCTTCCGTGATGGGTCTGTTCACTCCATGAAGGCACCGTTATTATAATAGTAATAATAATAATATATTTTTTTATTGTTCTCTCAAATAGTTACATATGTACAATGATCATCTATTCAGTATATTATTTTACAAGGTTCAGCACTTTGTGCTACATATAATGAGATTTAAATTGTAATTATGATAACAGTTTTTTTTTATATATAACAATCATAATAATAATTTACAATTATATTGTTCAGAGTTACATAAGTTGTATAATATTACATGTAGTAGTTTATTTATTTTTTTTCAAGTTTGAGAACGTGTGATTATACAACAGTATTTACTCATATGCAATCAAACTATTATATTTCCTAATTCTCACAAACATACAATGTAAACTCTTTTTTTATTACATTGCATACATTTGTTCAGACTTCCCACATCCTGAATCGGTCCCCCAGGCCAGGATTTTTTGCAGATCCCCTGTCAATAAGTGTCACTCAGGTTAAGGACAACACATTGCTCTACAGCGTTTACAATCAATTAGTTTAAATGATAACAGAAAAGCTTAGCCAAATCATTTTTAATGCAACAAATTGCTGGGGGGTTAAGTCGTATTTGGCTATACCTAAGAAATTCCCTTTATGAACATCTCCAATCTTCTTGTTCTTTCCTTGAAATGCTGAACCTCTGGAGGATAAAAATAATGTTACATCTACAAATCCATTGCAGAAGTGCTCACCACTTTTATGTTTCATATTGAATTTGTAATTGAAAGTCGTTATCGATTCCAGGTGCTTTCAATGACTGCAAAAGGGACTTCCAACCAGATATTGTTTTTTGAGTTCGGGTATATTTTCGTGAATAGGCAATATACCATACAACTTTTTCCAATGCTTATTTCTAGGCGAAAATCTTTCTTGGGCTAAACTGCTTAAGATTTTGTTATTAGAGTCGCAAAAAATACCACATGGTAGGCAATAAAGAGTTTCTTTCGATACAGACAAGGTTAACCATTCTCTTGGAAAATGCTCTCTTGTTCTTTCGTTTTCGTGTAAGGCAAAAAATCTTGAAATTTCATACCATTAAGATCTCCTGGCAATTCCATATAAATATTTTGGAATTCTTGAAAGCTGATACTTCGTTCTGTCTCTTTCTGCATATTGTTTGAGATTACTCTAAGCCAAATAGAAGGGACATCATCAGATTTTTCAACAGGGCCTGCAACTGAAGCATCAACTGTATCATATTCTTCCATAGTCACTCCTCCTGCAGGTTTTTCATTTGCGTCCTTTTCTTCCGTTGCAAGAGGTTCACATGTAACAGTCGCTTGACTTTCGACAGACTTTTGAGTTTCGATTTGACATTTATATTCTGTTTGGATTTCAATGTCACAAACATTACCACCACCTTCACTATGATCAGTACTGGGGGAACTATGTTCTTTTCGTGTTTAGATTTCAAAAGTTTGGATATGAGTTGACGACCTTGCGATGTTTTTGATTATCTCTCGTTCTCGTATTTAAGTTTCCCCTTCTGAGATCCGGGCTAATGTTTGTACGTTGAATCAGACATTGGGATTTTATTTATTTAAACTAGAACGTCTTTGCTTGCTTGAGAGCAATTTTTTTAAATAATTTTAACATCTCATTGTACAATCTGAAAAGAAATAATAATTAAGTTTGTTTCATACAAAAAAATCATAACTAAAAAAGGTTTATATTTCTTTTACTTAATATCTAACAAACTTTACATTAAAATAAGACAAATTCTTCTCAAATAAAGAATTTTGAAGAAAATTTTCAGTTTGTTGAGATCAACTTAGCCAACTAAACTATCAAATAAAGCTTTCTCTTTTATGAATGAAATAAAATTCTCTCAGCATCCGTAGCATACGCACCAGTAAGGCAGTGTGCTGGTAACATTGGGGCAGCATCGGCATTGAAACGACGGAGTGCATAGAAAGCGAGACGGTCGAACGAAAAACGAAAACTAAAGTAAATCCTTTCAAATGGGAAGTTCAGCAGAGTAACCATAAGTCTGAAAAAATGGATAATGGGTTAGAAACGATTGCAAAATTTAGTAGAACCTCTCAGCACACACTCGTTCTTACATTATAAAGTTTCGTTTTGTCTTTTGTTAGTCTCACTTAACTGGCCGACCCAACAATTCCGGGTCCCCAGGCTACAGCACTGTCAGCCTTACGCTTGTGGGAGACATGCATTCGTTACGGTTATTACACACATTACAACATTTGATTACTACATGCATTTGGTTGCATATTGGATGAGAAGTAATTTCTCTGCTTTAATCCTCAAAGTTTATCTGAGGATGATACTAGTTGGTTATTATTTATTGATTTGTTTGCTGTGTTGGGAAGCTACGAAATCTATGATTCAGAAATTAGCGCGCACGAGCGCACACACACACACACACACACACACACACACACACACACACACACACACACACACACACACACACACGATAACTTGGAATGTATTGCTGAGTCGCTGAACTGGAAGCCTGAACCAATATATTGTGTTTCATTAAGTTTGTATGGTATTTTGTGTGTGAGTTTCTTGTTCATAGCATGTCCTTAGAGCTCCTTTCAGGCTATTGTAGTTTGCAAGGTTTCTGTATTCAAAATCATGTCTGGAATGTAGAAGTTTGGTGTGGCCTTTCCGTAGTGATTATTGTATTTACTTATGATATACTTAGTTGTTCTGATGTCTTGTTATGCGATATGTGTTTCTGACTGTCCTGTAGTTGGCATCGAAATACTGTTTTAGCAAAGCTGCATAGTGACATAAATGTTTTGCGGTCAGTATTTTGTGTTTTGACATTGCAGTATATAAAAGGTCGTTATTTTCTCTTTGTTCCCAAAAGATCAGTTTTATGATATTGTACTGTAAAAAAATTGATCTATTTAGTTTATAGGGTGCACCGAAAACAAACGTTGTTATAGCGCGTATTAGTATATCTTGGCATAGTGCTTTGTACATTAGTGTTTTTACGCGTGTAGGAATGATGTCTTTTAACCTGTAGTGTTTGGCACTTATTGTTCGGAGTTTGTTGTGTAGATGGTTTATGTGGCTATCCAGTTCATATCTGCATCGAAGTAAATTCCAAGGTATCGTATTGTTTCAACCTGAGTGGTTTTAGTGGTTTTACTGTTCTGTGTGATTTTTATGTTGGAAAGTGGATGTTGGATGGTTATATATTTATTATCAACTAGTTGAGTCAGTGGATTTCTGAATATCATTAATTTTTTCTTATCTGAGTTTAGGTGTATGGATTTTTTCTTGAGCCAGTGTGTGATCAGATTTATGTCATGATGCATATTTGTTTGGGCTGTGCGTGCGTTATTATGGTTGGATATTATAGTTGTATCGTCTACGTATTTGAATATCTTACCATTGAGAGGTAGCTAATTAATATCGTCCGTGTAAATGTTGAATATAGTTCGGGGGGGAGTACAGCTCCATGTGGCACTCCACAGGTTCCTGGTAGCTCTCTAGTTCTGTTTGAACCGATACATGTGGTATGCTTTCTATTTTGGAGGTAGTTTGTAAACCTCCTGTGCAGAGGCCAGAGTATTCCAACATGCCTCAGCTTTTCTAACAAGTTTTGATGTGTGAGTGTATCGAAAGATTTAGTTAGATCAATAAACACCACCATGGCAATTTTATTTTTGTCTAAGGCGATATTAATGAAGTTTTTAAATTCTTCCAAGAGAGATGTTGTTCGCTTATTTTTCTGAAAACCATATTTTTGTTATAGATAATATGAAAGGTCTCTGTGTATGCTGTGAGTTTCTTTAGTACGATCGCTCCATAATTTGATTGATAATTGGTAATGTTGCTATGAGTCTGTAATTGGTGATTAAATTTATTTTTCCATGTTTGTATATGGGTGTGATTATGTCGGTCATTAGCATACTTGGTATCTGTCCTGTTTTAAATATTTTATTTATTAATTTTAGAGGGATATGGCTTAAGCTAATTGTATGTTGCTTTATATCTTTAGGTCTTATACCATCAATTTCTGGGTCTTTGTTTGGTTTCATTTGATGTATTGCATAGATAAATTCTGCTTCTTTTATAGTTGTAAACCATAATGTCTGTTTTTTTAATGTTGTTTCTCTGCAGTTCTTGGAGGAGTCTGCAAAGTATTGGTTAAAATCATTAAAATCTGAAATCGGGCCCAGCCTCTTCTTGGTAACGATGACAACGTAACTGCACCTTTCATGCTTTGAACAATGAGAATTTTATCCTTCATTATCATATTCACTTTCGAAATAGGTCGATTTGTATCCCGAGCTATTGTTGATATAATTTTCCCATCTTCATACATAAGAATTATCTTCAACTTTTCTTCTAAATTTGAAAACTTTGCTTTTTTGATTTATTACAAAGCAGATTCCGTTTTGTGTTTCGAAACCATTTGAAGGGTAAATAAACAATGCACACTAACGGTGATAAACAAGTGACTAAACTAACCGCGCGAGGCATGGACCACTGACGGGTCGGGGAAGGAGGAATTGTTTACTGAGTCCTTATTTCTACTCTGGGCGTTTACAGGTAACCTGTCACTGCCTGTTACTATACGTTAGAGGCAGAGTCTAGTTAACATTAGGTCGTTGCATACTACAATCGATGTCAAAGACGCAAAAGCGGCAAACATGTTTATACACGCTAGTTGTAATTTTAGAGATTTAATATATAACTGCCAATTTACGTAAGTCGTGTATTTCATAAGTGGAGGATGACTGTACTTATTTCTTTATAAATATAATTATGCATTATATAAGGAAAGCGGATATTAGATCCAGCATTATTTATTTTAGTAAATAATTATTAAAATAAATAAATATTAAATAATTAAATTAATAATAAATTAATAACAAATAAATTCTCAATAAAATAATAATTAAATAAGTACTTTAGAAAATAATTATACAATTTTAAAACTAATTAAATATTAACCACCTTATGTATTGGATTGGCATTAATGTGCATACAATTCACTATACATGCAGTACTACTACTCACAGTTCAGTAGTAATAATAATAATGGAATGCATTTATATTAATATACATTATTTATCTACAGGGTGCTTAAGGGTCAAAGCTGTATAACTGAGAGGAGACCTCCACATAGCCTTTAAAGAAATGCGGAGAACGAACCAGAGCTTCTGACCTAATGTCCAATCCTCACCTTATCGTGGTGCACCCTGTTGGGTATCTACCTGGATACTGAACGAAATTTCATGCCAGCTGGGCGTCACCCAGTTAAACAAGGCCCTCGTTGTCTTTGCCAGGGAACTAGGGCGAACAGAGAAAAGTCAGCTACTGGAACAAATCTGAAAACAAACCCCAACTCAACATCACCAGAGTTAAAGATCGGTTGTATCAACGTAAGAAACCTTAATGGCAAAGAAATGGAGCCAGCTGAGGAATTAGATAAGTACCAGATTGACATAATAGGGGTGACTGAAACAAAAAAAAAAAAAACTGGTGAGATCTTTCTGAGCAATAAATACAAAATGTTATATTCAGACAATGACAATCAAGGAAAAGGAGTAGCAATAGTATTCAACACAAAATACGAGGCTAATCTTCTTGAATGGTAGGCAGTTTCAAGTAGAGTGGGGGGTGGGGGGGGGGGGGGGTGGGGGGGGGGGGGGGTGGGGGGGGGGGGGGGTGGGGGGGGGGGGGGGTGGGGGGGGGGGGGGGTGGGGGGGGGGGGGGGTGGGGGGGGGGGGGGGTGGGGGGGGGGGGGGGTGGGGGGGGGGGGGGGTGGGGGGGGGGGGGGGTGGGGGGGGGGGGGGGTGGGGGGGGGGGGGGGTGGGGGGGGGGGGGGGTGGGGGGGGGGGGGGGTGGGGGGGGGGGGGGGTGGGGGGGGGGGGGGGTGGGGGGGGGGGGGGGTGGGGGGGGGGGGGGGTGGGGGGGGGGGGGGGTGGGGGGGGGGGGGGGTGGGGGGGGGGGGGGGTGGGGGGGGGGGGGGGTGGGGGGGGGGGGGGGTGGGGGGGGGGGGGGGTGGGGGGGGGGGGGGGTGGGGGGGGGGGGGGGTGGGGGGGGGGGGGGGTGGGGGGGGGGGGGGGTGGGGGGGGGGGGGGGTGGGGGGGGGGGGGGGTGGGGGGGGGGGGGGTGTTGTTTGGGTTCTTTTTTCCAGTAATCACAGAACTCACATCAAACATTGCTTGAAGAAGTTCAGAGGGTGAATTGTAACTGCCATGGGGAATCTTTACACTTTGTAAAATCCTTCTTTAGACTTTTCGAAAACTTTATTTCCTGTGATATTGTTGTCGATATTGTTGACTCCTCCTCCAATTGCACGTATCATATGAAACTCATCGTAACCGGAATCTATGTTATTAAATTCTCCCGGAAGATGAATTTCGGCAAGAGCAACTTCCCATTTACCTTTAAGTCTGATCTCGTGTGGTAATTCCACTTGAAATTTCGATTGCCTGTTTGTAGGAAACATTTTCATACTGGCATTACTGGTAAGGGTTAAGTAAAACATCTTTGCTACGAACCCAAGAATTATACGATGAGGGATAACCGAGCCACTTAACAAAATACTGAAGCTTTCCTTTCTGTTTGCGCTGCTTAAATACTTGTTCGATTAGATACACGTCTTCCGGAAGTTCATTGGGTATATTAGCCTTTTGCAGTTGAAGTTCATTGAAAGTTCCCTCCACTATCTCTCCGTCCCGACTGCGAACTCTATATACTACAGGGTTTCTATTAATAACCTGAGCAATAGTGAACAATTCTCGTGTCCAGTTACCCCAATACCATTTTCTAAATTTGTGGGTATCATCAATTAAAACCACGCTATCACCTACTTGAAATTTTGGTTTGGTACTCTCCTCTTGGGTTCCGTATAAATATTTCCAAACACGATCCTCGTTGTGAAGGTTAACTTGCGAAGGAGCCATACCGATAGTGCGGTGTGGTGTGAGGTTATAAGTATGTACAAGGGTCGGCAAAACTTTCGTATAACTTTTACTTTTAGTATACGTCATCCATTTGTAGATCTTTGTTTTCAATGTTCTGATAAATCTTTCTGCAATGGGTGCTTTCATTTCACTCCTGGTCGTGTAGAAATGAATATTATGGTTCTTAAACAATGCACGAACTTTCTTGTTGCAAAACTCTTTTCCTTGATCAGTGTTTATGTAACATGGCACTTCCTCTTTAAAAATAGACTCAAAAGCATTAACAACATCGCTTGCTGATTTCTTCTGCAGTGTTCGAACCCACGCAAATCGGGAAAAACAATCAATGCATACAAGAAGGAAACACACACCCCCATTCTCTTTTGCAAGGGATGACATGTCTGCCAAATTACATTGAAAAGTTTGTAAAAGTGTAGGGACTTTGATTTGATTGCGTTTAAACTTTCTTCTAATGGGTTTATGTCTCACATAAGTAGGTTGTTTTGCTAACCAACTTTTCACGGTTTCATGTGGCAAATATCTATGTTTCTGTAAAGCTTTGATTCTTCCAAAACTAACTACTGTATTAGGATTATAGTAATCTGCTAACTTTTCCATTACTATCAATGATTTTTTTTTCTTTGCAGGAGAAAATCAAGAACTATCGCAAAAGTGCCAGATACTTGCTTTTATAGCAGTACTGGTAATATTAGTGACAGCTGAAATTGCCATAATCATCTGGAAAGCAGTATCAAAATCAGGTAATCAAACATGCCTCATCAAAGAAATGTTACGCCAAGAAAAACACCATTTGCATTAGTGATATATGTAAATTCCTATTTCTGCATATTGCATTGTAAATAATATCTGTGAAATAAATATGTAAACTTAAAAGAACAATCAGTGTCTTTGATGTGTTATGTATGTTTAAGTAAGAATACTTTGAAAATCACCGTGAATTCACACACGATTTGTTTATTTATTTATTTATTTATTGAACTTTATGATCTTAATTTAGACAAATAAAAATATTCGGATGAATTATGAATAAAATATGAACTTGATTAGAATATGAATATAGAAAAAATACAGATGAGCTATGGAAAAAAAAAGTGTTTCAGTTACATTAGTATATATAATTAATTATTCAGAAAATCTAATCACACCCACCATCACGACATACTCTAAGAATTCCCACCCTTTAACAGTAAAGAAATACCCCAAATTGTATTGGAAAAATTAGTACAACCATCTATAGAAGAAGAAAAAAAAAAAAAAAAACTATGTTTGAGTGACATAGCATATAATTAATTATTCAGAAAACTTCGAAACTGTGAATTTCCAAACACATAACGTCACGATGCTTATCTCTAAATATCACCAAACACACCACGTGATGTCCCCAACAAACGAGGGCCCCAGCGAAATTCCAAACATTCCAAACTCTATAATAACAAACATCCACGTCACGATTCCTTATCTTATCTTGATCTTGATCTTGTTTAAAGTGTCCCACCAATCACGACACGATTCCTTATCTCTAATATATCTCCCTTTTCCATTCAAAACAACAACGTCATTTATTTACAAATAACAAATGATGTCAGTTATCTACTTCTCATAACAACAAACAAATCACGTCACGATTCCTTATCTTATCTTGATCTTCATCTTGTCACTAGTGCACCACCAATCACAACACGAATCCTTATCTCTATCATCACCCATAATGCCATACGCGAACCAAAACACAAGAACTGAAGCCAGTGACACATATGCCCACAGGGAAATTCCAAACATTCCAGACCCATGACGTCACACACAATGACGTCTTCAGCCAATCACGTCACGATTTCTTATCTTATCTTTATCTTGATCTTGTTATTAGTGGCCGCCCTACTACTCATGTTCTCAGAAGCAAAGTCCATCACCTCCATAACAGACTGTTGATTAAACTGCAGTTGAAAAGATTATGATGGATCTTAGTATAATAGACGGGATTTGAATTCATATCATTCTAACTAAAGGGAATCGATTTCGAGTGAGCTACGGAGGTTTGCTGATTAAAGGCATTATTGATTTGCAAGTTGGGGGTTTTGAGAGGGAGATTGTTATTTTAAAATGACTACCAATGAAACTAAGGCTGTTGAAAACAATACTTCATATCTGTTAACTGGATTTGTTTTGTAGCTAATTTGTGTGATTTTCGGATAAAAACCTGATTCTCCTGGATGTTTCGTCCTTCTAAATGTTCTTTGCGCTCTAGGTGGAATTCACCGAGATCCGAACCAACTGGCATTTATCATACCGATTGATATTCGCATGCTCGATAAGGAAGTGCTACTGTTTGCTTCTTAATGAACTAAAAGTCATGAGTTTTGTACATAAATTTCTGTTTAATATTTGAGCATCTTTAAGAAATGACTACGGCAATTGATTGTCACTCTATCTGTAAGTCTTCATCCTCTGGAGCAGAGCAACATTTCAAACTTCCTTACGAAGTGAAAAAGATTATCACATGAAACCAATAATGAGCCACAAAATTTAAACTTCAAACATTATGAATGATCAACAAAGTAATCTATCCCACATTTATCGCCGAAGTGAAATGCCGAGCACGTTATGGGAATATGTGACGCTATTGTAGTATATAGACAGGTAGAAATGCACTCGTGGATAGACTGAAAGATATCAGGAATGGAGAAATGCGTATCTACGGTGAACTTGCAGACTATGAAAGGTTCTTAATTCCCAAAAGATTTGGAATTGAATAATAACGAGGTGGCAACTTGAACATTATGACCAACATATAACGCAACATATTTTGCAGCACTATTTATTGGTATATTTTGAATATTCTTTAGCACAAATAGAGTCACTATCACATGTATACACTCAGGGCTATGACATGCACATTCAAGTATTAAAAGCCAAAACGTTTTAATTTTATTTATCTAGCATATAAAATGAACTTATTGTTTTTGTATCTTTATGTTTTCGAAAAGGTATCAAGCTGTATATGGGAAGATTCCATTATTATGCACAACAAGGCGCGTTCCATACATCAGAGTTTACTCCGCGTAACACCTCTTGTTCAGGTAATCTAGACTATATTTTTCGTGGCTGCCCTCAGTTCATAAGATACCAAGAATGAAACAAATATTGAGAGATATTGATTAAAGTTCATCTAAAAACATAAACACTGTCACTGCATCCTCCACACCGGTCATATTCACGGCTAACGTGATATCTCCTGAGCACTAAAAGATAAAGAAATCAACTCCTCTATCAAAGCTTAGCGCTGAAGCTACATACCCACTCATGTGTATGTCCACACTGGAACTCGAAATCTTACAAAAACGGTAGAAACAAAATTGCTGACTCCATCAACACTTTAAAACTCCCTAACTTTGTAACCACTGGATTTATAATAAAAACAAGAAAAGTTGCTCTGATGCAGAGGGAGACATCCCTTGTAACACATTACTGGTACACTCACTGATATTTTGGATAATAAAATGTGAACCTATTAGAAGCTGGGTATTGAAGTTTAGCCTTTCACGAAAACAACACGATCTTTAAGAATCATTCTTTCTTCACCCGAATATCGATCAGAATTAAAGAGTTGAAAAACGAATGCCTTAACGACATGAATCTTAGTAATTTGACAAAGAACGATCTGCTTCCAATACATGTCACTAAGTGAAGGGAATCATCAGATCTCAAACCTTTGCTCTTCCAGGTCAGCTGTCTATCCGGTCTTTTACAGTTGTTTTCAACTGAAATCATGAATCATCGATAAGCTAGAAGACCTCCGTCCGAGAGTACATATTATGAACTATCACTTGTTTTGATACTCTCTGTTTACAAATTATATATTTTATTCTTTGTTTCATTTAGAGTCTCGTCTGTAGTCCACTCTTCATCTACTGGTATGAATTTGATTATATTAATTTGCATATTTCAGTCTGCTTCATTATTTTCCATACAAACACCGTTGCGTGAAATTCCAAACGAATTGTCATCAGAATTTATTCTTACAATTACTACGTTCATAATAATCCATGTGATTTCTACTTTTTCTTTCCTGTTTAGGAAATTGCTTTCTGACTTCCAACTGCAAAATTTGCTCCAAATCTATAACAACAATATTTCCATTTATCAGGAACCAGCGCGCATGCTCTCTTTGCACCAGTAGGTGATTTATTATATGTACAGGGGGTCGTATAAGTTTCTAGATATTTCAATAATTCATAAAAAATGAGAAAAATTGGTATATTAGAGTGCAGTATGCACGGTAGTGAATCGCAAGGAGGATGATTTTTTGGGGTGGAGAAAAAATTCACTTCTAAACTTTCAGCGATAGAGGGCTCTGTACCATAGTGATCATTTGCAAATACTTACAAATGAGCATTCTATAAAACGGATGGTGTACTGCTGAGAGCTCCTAATGAATTGGTGCAAATTCCAAGTCACTGGGGGTGAACATAATTGTTTTTTTTTTTAAAGAAAAATTTGCTGCTGTGATGCTTACTTGGTAGATAAGATGTTGTTAGTGAAGTTGTCTTATGTAAGTGTCGAATCGGTAGCGGGAGTTTTACGAAAGTTTTGAACCCAGAAAAGAATGAAGAACGGTCCTATCATACCTGCCAGACTACAGTCTGTAATACGATGTTTTGAGAAAATGGGAACTTTGTCAGATCGTCTTCGAACATGCAGACCAGTGTTATACAAAGTCCGTACCAGTTGTGGTATTTCAGATAAATGCCCTTACGGCACAATCAACAAGCGGTGCAAGCAGTGCACAGGAAGCTGTAAGAATCACAGGCATAGCGAAAATGTCACTATCCCGCATCCTTCGTGGTACGTAATCATCACACACCAAAGTAAGCATCACAGCAACAAATTTTTCTTTTCACAAAAACAATTCTGTTCACTCCCAATGACTGGGAATTTGCATGCATTCATTACGAGCCCTCAGCAGTACACCCTGCGTTTTATAGAACTCTCATTTGCACGTATTTGCAAATGATGCAGGTGGTACAGCGCCCTCTATCGGCGAAATTTTGAAGTATATTTTTCTCCCCGCCAATAAATAAATAAATAAATAAAATCCTCCCCCATTTCACCTTCGTGCAGACCGCACTCAAATATACCATTTTTTCTAATTTTTATGAATTATTGAAATATCTAGGAACTTATGCATTTCGAAAACCATTGCTTGGTAATTAACGGAGATGCCTTTGTGTTCTTCAATATGTCAGTAATGTAACGTGTTGCTGCCGACACATTATATACTAAAATAAATAATTTAAAGTACTGCTGGGTATAATATACTTTAAAATTCATATGACTTTTATAGTGTTTAAAAAAACAAAGGCCAACAAACGAAGAATTATTTCTTTAAAGAGCTGGAATAATGAGCTCTTTAAAGAAATAACTTAATATAACCAAATAACCTAAAATATTCTGATTTAAAGCAGTGCTTGAAAAACATACAAGTATCGCTCTAATGTATGGTCCACAGACGTTAGTGAAAAGAGCCGACTCATCAAAACTAAAAGTTCTGTATTGCCTTTTTTTATGTGTGAAAGACAATCGTAGCTCCTATGTCTTTGCCACTTGTCGTTGCATCCGCCACCAGCTCTTCCTAATGGAATACCTCCTCTTCCTTCAGTATGCATGAAAATGAATCTCCTCCCACCTTTTTTAACTGCAATTATTGAATATTTATCAGCAACCATTGATGAAGAGAAACGCACCAACAACCTATGCGAGTGTTGGTATTTTACTTTCTATGGTTTTTCGGGCATGAACACTCAACCGTCTGGAAGGCCATTGAAAGTCTCAGGTTTGTAAATCAACAACCCAGTGTGATGATGCTAGTGATGTGCTTCCAAGTGAAGAAACGTGCCTCAAGGTAGCATAAACTCCGTTAGAAGAAATCCTATTTGCATTTTCAAAAGAAGGATACGTAAATAACAGAAATATTTCAGTGGTATAGTCAAAATTTCACGTAGAAGTAAAATGAATTTTATTGCTTAATGACCTGTTTAAAGTTGTGCATTATTTATTTGATGTTTCATAGTTACATTATAAAATGGCTTTTATTATGTTAATTTTTATGGTTGTGCAAGTCATTTTGTTCTCTTCTAGTGAGCTATGAACCTATAATAGAATTGTTAATGTATGCTGCAGTATAACGCTTATAACGTATTCCTCATTGCAGTTTTATGATGTAATGAAAGTAATAGTTTATTAATAAGAAGAGGTCATGAACTACAAATAATAGTAAGAATAAAAATATGATTTAAATATTTCGTATCAGAATTTTTCTCGGCTATCTTTTTTAGGGATTTTTGTCTTGAGGACAATTTGTCCTGGGTACCATTTTGTTCCTATAGGCTTTTTTAGAGATATTTTGCTGTACGCTTCCTTGTTGTCTACTGCCCTGTTAGCTCCATCACCCTTTGTTCCTGCGTGTCTCTTATGTTGATTCCGTGATCATATTCTTATAAAATAAATTTAGATACATATTAAGATGCGTTTATAAATATAAAGGTAAAGAAAAATACACCATGGAATGCGAAGTATATAATTTCAGTCCCAGAGCGATGATTCTAGTCATGTGCTTCCAAGAGAATAAACGTGCCTCAAAGTAGCATGAACTGCGTTAGAGGATTTTCAAAAGCAGGATACGTAAATAGGAGAAATTTCTGAAGAAAAGGAAGAAATTCGCTCATCATAACAATACAGCTGCAAAAAACAAATTTTAATTCTAAAGTGTAATAATATCCTTTAACAAAAAAACAACTAATATTTATATTTATATTTATATTAATATTTATATACCTTAATATGTGAATAATAATTATTGTTACTCTATATACTAATGCAGTATTATACATAATCAAAAAGTATTTTCTGTCAAGAGATGGCAGCACTATACGATGCTATTTAGAAACAGTCATATCAATGCAGTTTATTTATGTAATATTAATGTACTGTTCTAGAATACAACAATAAAAATATACTGGATTAGTGTTCTGTTATATTAATTATCTTTACTGTCCAAATTAAACAATGTTAATATATCATTATGATAGATACTGAATTTCTCATTCAAAGGTTTCAATATTTCAATTTCAATAAGTGTATCATGTCTCGCAACCGCCACAGTATGCGAGTTCTAACAACTTCTCTAAACGTTGACCAACGCTCGAGAGAAAATATAAAACCTACTGTACTCACTAAAGGTATTTTTCCATATTATTTTTTTCTTTGACTTGGAATAATGAATTTTTTTTTAGATTACTTTTGCCTGCACTACAAATTTCTCTTCATACTCCGGTTTAGCTTTCCATACAGAAGTTGTAAGTTTTAAGGCCTACGCTTTATATTCTAGGGTGGTCATCAAGGTTCTCGGCCACGAACATAGATGGCAACGATATTGGTAAGATTTTTTTTCAAATTGGTACATCTGTCATAAGCACTCGTGTGAAACTGGAAGGCATTCTATCAAGGAGTTTGTTTCATACAGTTGTCTGAAGCAAAACTGTTGTCTGTATCCCTTGAAATGGATAAAATTGAGTATCGTGCGGTTATAAAATTCTTTGTAAAAGAAGATTTAACGCCAAAAGAAATTCATTCGAAGTTCACAAAAGCTTATGAGCGTTCGTTTTCTTCGTTCTCGACAATTAAGAAATGGGCTATCGAGTTTAAGAATGGCCGTACCAGCTTTGAAGATGATCCACGTGAAGGACATCCAAAAAGTGTAATAAGAGAAATCATTGATCAAGTTCACGATATGGTATTGGATGACCGACAAGTCAAAATGCGTGAAATTGCTGAGACTATAGGTATTTCAAAAGAACGTATAGAATATATTTTGCATGAAGAATTGAAAATGAAAAAGCTTTGCGCAAGATGAGTGCTTGTCCTCAGATCAAAAACGCACTCGCATGAAAATCTCTGATCAGTGCTTGGAGCGTTTTAGAAAGAATAAAACTGATTTTGCGAGTCGATTTATTACAACGGATGAGACGTGGATTCACCATTGCACACCAGAATCCAAACAGCATTCAAAACAGTGGCAGAAGCCGGTTGTTCAGCACCAAAGAATACAAAGTCGGTTCCATCGGCAGGAAAGGTCAGGGCATCGGTGTTTTGGGATGCTAAAGTCATTTTGTTTAATAATTATCTTGAAATGGGTAAAGCAATAACAGGGAAATATTATTCCGATCTTTTAACCAGACTAAACGAAACACATTCGTGAGAAAAAACCCGGTTTGCAGAAGAAAAAAATCATCTTTCATCAGGACAATGCACTTGCCCAAAAAGTGTTTTGACAATGGGAAAATTAAGATATCTGCTCTATGAATTGTTGGAACATTCACCCTATTCCGCAGATTTGGATCCCTTTGACTGCTATCTCTTCCCAAAACTAAACCTTTTCCTCGCTGGTCAGCGATTTTCTTCGAATCAAGAGGTGATTGCAGCTGTAGAGGGGTATTTTGCAGATCTTACTGAGAACCACTACAGGGACGGGATAATGGTGCTGGACCATCAGTGAAATAAATGTGTTAGTCTTAAGGAGATTACGTTGAATTTTGAATTTATATAATCTTTTTTTCATTGTTAGGACGAGAACTTTTCAGACACCCTCGTATTTCACAACTCTGTCATCTTTATTCTCACGATATTCCTTCTTCACCATTTTCTTCTTATTCATTTGTTGATTACGTATGTGCACGTCTATTTCACTCCAATCCAACGGGTCATTCAACTTCTGCACCACACGTGACATCTTTTCTGTTATCTAAATATCAGAGTATGGTTATTCTTTAATATACCCTTCATACTTTCTAATGAAGGTAGATGAATCAGGTGTAAGTTTTGTCTTTCCAAACATTCTGGTTTTTCACAGCACAAACCAGCCAAAATAACCATTGGAATTCGCACATGCATTCGCACTGTCGAAATCGTATTTCTTAAGATTACAGTCTAAAATTCATACGAATCAGCTTGTGGCAATCTGTATAGATAACGATTTCGAGTAGAAAGTGGTAAACGACTAAATATTCGAAAAAAGGTCACATGGTAGAACTCAATAGCATACAAGTTATAAGACGAAAAGTTACCACGCAAATGGCATTTGAAGGAAGCTCTTTTGTGAAGTAAGTTGCAAACTTCGATGTCTTGTAATGTCTCAAATGCGTCATGTAGATGATTTCACACGGGGAAGAATTATTGGGAAGCTTGAGGAAGGGCCGAGAGATCTCATTAGCGTTGTATCCAGTGTCTAAGCAGCGTTTCAATCTAATGGAATGTGTTCCAGACTTTTGTTAAGAGGTGGCCCTGGCTCTACCACGGGGCATGAAGACAACTGAGATCTATGTCCCATAGAAAACGTTTGGCCCAAATATGGAGACGCATTTCTGCTCGAAATCCTCTCCATAAAACCAACAACGGTCTTATCTTTTCTCCGGAAGAGGAGTGGGATGTTTTCTTCAAGAACTCCTAAAACACTTAGTCCTAATCTTGGTACGACGCGGTGGTGAGAGCTGCATCGTAGTTCGGGTTGGACACCTTCCATACTGTCTCTTATCATAGTTTTCTCTAAGCAAAACCTGTCAGCAGGACGACTATGTCTTCACGAAACTTTCAACCTTTGCCAAAAACATATTACAATTTAATTTGTACGAAATTTGTAATATATTTTTGGGTAATAAAGTTTATTAGTTCCTTGCAATTAATTTATGTCCACATGTGACTGTAGCTATTGAAATTATGAAAAATATCGTTCGTCGTTAGCTTTTGGATACCGGTTATTTTAAACATTTGAAATAAAGGGTGCGCAAAAAGTTAGAGTAGGATTTGACATTTAAATAACTTTTTTATTCATGAACCAATTTCAGTGATATTACATACAGTGAATGTGTAACATATGGAGATTTGATTAGGTTAGGTATGGAAGATTACCTCTTTAAAATGAGCTCCATTTGCCGCCTCGCAATGTCGGGCTCTTTCGATTGCATTGTTCTTAACAGTAGTTAATGTTTGAGGATCTAATGCTCGAATTTCTGCACGGATATTCTCCGCGAGCTGCTCAAGTGTACGCGGTTTGTTTACGTACACGCGCTCCTTCAGATATATCCTCACAAGAAGTAATCAGGGGCTGTAAGGTCGGACGAACTTGGGGGCCAATTAATCTGGAAATGTCTTGAAATTATCCGATCGCTGAACAGTTGCCTCAAAAGGTTCATTGTAGCCCTGTCTGTATGGGAGGTTTCCCCATCCTGTTGAAACCACATTTCAGGACGATTTTTCACTGCACGAAGTAAAAATTTTTTTAACCATATCCCGATCTTTCTCAACAGAAATTGTCTGTGTGTCAGCGTCTTAAGTTTCGAAGAAGTAGGGCTCGATAACTTCCTACGAGGTCACGCCACACCAGATGGTGCATTTGGTAACGTGCAGTTGGCGCTGATGAATTATCCGTGGATTTGCTGTGCCCCAGAAACGACAGTTCTGTTTATTGATGAAGTCATTCAAATGTAAAGTAGCTTTGCCAGACATGATAAGTTGAGGAATAAATTCATGGTTTTCTCTGCCTGATTCCTGGATGCGATTCGCATAATTTCGGCGATGATGGTGGTCCATCGGTTTCAGTTCCTTCACCAACAGTATTTTATACGGAAACATCTTTACATCATTTCTTAAAATTTGCCTTAAGGATGTTCGGGACAACCCTAGTTCCCTAGAACGTTTTTTCGTTGATGTTTGCGGTTCTACATCAATACTGGTACTAACTCGTTCAATGTTTTCTTCAATGCGAACCAATCGTGGTCGGCTAGCAACGAAGATCCAAACGTGGTCTGCCAGTAGGTGGAAGGTTCATCACAGAACCCTTTTCCTCTAAGCATTGCATTAGTTGCCGAATGATTGTGGCTGAGAGTACATTTCTGACTTGGAAATGGCGGCGTTAAGTTCTTTGGGTCAAAATAATGGACCATTTTAGAATGTTATTTTGAAATAAAATTCCACTACTATTTGTCATTGTCCTTCGTGAAATTCCTCATGATCAATCTCCCAAGACTCAGTTATAATACGTACCTGCAAAACAAGAAATTGAACTATTAACAAAAAAAGTTGTTTACATGTCACCTCATACCCTAACTTTTGGCCCACCCTGTATATGCCAGAAAACTTTGGGGAATTCAACCTTGATTCGAATTAACATCTGCAGTCTCCAACCTCCAAGTAAAATATATTCATATATTCTGTATATAAGGTAGTTTTCTTCAACAGCAGTGTTACTCTACTTGAAACGTTGTCGCCATTACCAACTTCGCACACTCCTAATTATGTTATATTCATTACAATGTAGAGAATTGCTTCAGATCCTAAATTAACAGGGATTAAGAATCTGTGTTTAAGCACTTTATACAAACTAGAAATTCAAGTTCACAATATAGCTTTTTTTCTTGTTTTAATGAAATTTATGAACGAGAATCATAACTCATGAATGAGTGATTGGGAGAAAAGAACAGGATTTATTGCTATGCATTAGAGGACAGGTTGCTCGAAAATACTTGAATCAAAATTATTCTCAATCTGTGCTCAGGAAACCATTCTTTAAGGAATCAGAATTTCATTCATTTTCTGAAGTAAAGAAGTGATTTTCCAATACTTGACCATTGACAAGGATGTTGTTATACATTTGAATAAAATTTTGACTGGTTCAAAGACGTTTCTGAAAGTTCCAGGTTTCCAACTGTTCTTTGTATTCTGCTACGCTTTAGACCAAATCTGATAACTCATAGATTGGTGTATAAAGCATTCGTTTCACCACGAATAAGACTTAAATTTTATACTTTAGAATTAGTTTACAATAAGTACACTTACATTCTTTATTCAAAGAAAGTAATTATTACTTTGTTATACAAAGATAAATATGCTCAGATGATCACAGATGTAATTTGAATAACTAATTTTACTCTTACGATCATTTATACAGACTGTATTTACTGGCTGTATTGCTCATTTTATGGATAAAAACTCCGAATTTTCGGGGATGTTTTTTCTATGTATGAAATTAAATATTCTACCTTCAGAAAAAAAGCGCGTTCTGGGATATTTCGAAATTACTCAAAATAATTAGAAACGAATTCTTTAGAAATAATCGAAAAATTATGTTGTTTTGCTCGTCACAGTTGGTACTGTTTATGTTTATCTAAAACCATTCCAAATTCCAATTCAAGTGACTGCTTTTTGTAATGTTCCCCATAAATTTAAAAATATCTTCTAGAGTTTTACGTTTTAGCTGAAATAGAGTTTTTCTGAAATAATGTAATCGCGCACATCTCAAATCTCGTGTCTTTCAAAAAGGAGATACTACCTACTTGCAATGTGATAAAAAATATGTTGCGTGCCCAACATTAAAATTCTAATTCTGTCTTTTGTTTGTAGCAGTAATTACACGGTGAGTAGTACCGTTGGACAAATTACTCACAATCCTTATTTCTCCAACCATACTTTAGCGATTACTTTAATTGCCAACCGCATCACAACATTCCCAGCTTTGTGCATTACTATCTTACCATTTGTTATTATAATAATACGCAGCAAGTGCAAACCCTTAAGGCCACGAGGCATTTGGCTTGATTAACCATATATTTAGGAGAAATTGTTAGTTACTACGCTTAAATATATATTTTTGGATATATATATATCCAGGCTGTTTTTCCGGTTCAGGGATGAAACATTAGAGTTTCATGGGGTGAGACCTTCTACCTTAATCGTAAAATACAAGCTGAGCACGCTTCCAGTTAAAAAGCCCTAATGAAAGTTTTCTGTGTTTCAGAGGGAATTAGAACTCAGGTATATTCCAAACATTGAACTTTTTCAAGCGCTTCTGGTCGCTGATTAGCAGGGTTGTTGTCTAAAACGGGACATCGAAATGTTTCACCTACCTAAAGATATTGAAATACATACGGTAGCATTTCTACCCACCGTCTATTCTTTCGAGAAGGAATACCCCATCAAATGGCAACCCCGATTAATGATTTTGCACTACGTAGAAATTCGATCTTCCTATGAACACACGATAGTCCATTTCTTGATAGGCTCTTACCGAAGTAAAGTGTATAATCGCAACCAACATCACTATTTATTCTTAAGAACCTATTTGCAATTAAAATCATCTAAGTGGTTGTTGCACAAATGCTAAAAGAGAGGTTGTGGTCATTCTTCTCAAGAAACCGCAAAAAAAGTAAACATTAATCCACGAAATAAACAAATGTTTAATTAGAAATATTTTGAACGCTTGGTGAAGCTATGTGAAGTTGGATCAATTGTCACAACCGAGAGATTCCGATTAAAGCTAGGAAAGTAATTCGTAGTACAACTTAAATTCTGATGAAAGATTATTGAGATATCCTTTATTATGAATGAATCCTACGAACATTACTTTCCTATCCTCGCCCAAAATTTATGCTGCTATACAGTCAAACATATATACTCCAACAATCTATGGTTGAACTTTGTGATATTAGTGGTACGATAGGGATTGACAGACTTTGTTATAAAAAAATAATATGTGAAAGGCATATCCGTTCTCCTATTATGAAAAATCACATGATCATGATCATCCAAAATCACTGTTGGCGATGGTATTTGTCAATGAAATTGCGAGGATGTAAACTCATCCAAGATGGAATGTCGAAGTAAAAGCATACAAAAACTCTTCAACATTTCGCAGTGTGTGGAGATGTAATCCAACTCAACAACGATCTCTATACACCAGCCCATTGTGCCCAACAACGGATAATTTCGCTGGGTTATGGTGAATGAAGAATAGTTCAAAAAATACCTGGCTCATATTCTCAGAAACTGGGTTTAGTATAGCTGTTTCTCTGAAATACACTTCCTTACAAACATCTCTGGTAAAAGGTCGCATATTGGCTTCGTCCAATTTTGTAATGTCCCCAATTTAAATGTAGAAATACTACATTTGTAATGAACCACTCCTGAATTCTAAGAAATAGATTAAAAGGTTGTAAATCCAATGTTTAAGAGTTAGTTTTCCTCTATTAAAATCAGTTTTCATTACGTCCATTCACAAAAACTGAAATATTAATTAAGTGCAAGCAATTTTAACTGACAGTTTTGAAATCTTACAACTTTAGAAAAATACTGGAAAATATGCCAAAGAAAAGTATAAAAAAAATCAGCTAATGCCTTTTATTCCCGTATAGGGGATATTTTCCCAGAATAGTAGGCGAGGCCGTTTTAGCCCTATCTAATTTTTGGAAACTGAGTGGCAGTTCAATCTCCACTGGTAGCCAATCAGAAATATCTGGCCCAAGGCCATCACAAATTTAAGCAGCCCGTGAATAGAAGCCTTAAAAAGTACCACCATCTTGTGGTTCCTAACCCTAACACAATATTTTTAATATTTTTATAAACCCGAGTTTCCGAGAGAAAAAAACCCGCTTTCCAGTGTAGAGATCGACTAAATCGGGAACTGGTCGAAAAGACTTAGATTCCTCTAGTCGCCGACTAGACTTGAACGTAAGCCTAACTTCGACAGGTTTAACGCTAAGGAGTGCAAACACCACTTCCAGTGAGCTACGCCGGCTACAGGCATAAACATGATTTCCAAAAAGGGATATATACAGCTGTCTTGATGAAAGGATTCACTTAAAAATAATCAAATACCGAGAAGAAAAACAAAGTTACCATCATGGGATCAATTATATTGGATAAAGTGGATGATAAAAGAGTAATTTATAAACTATCAACAAGACGAATAACCGGAAGTCTGATACCTTTTATGAGAATCCCCCCCCCAATAAATTGTACTCATCATTTATTTTAGGTGGGCTAAGGATTAGATAAACGAGGAACCCTATTTTAGAACAGTCAACGAACATTTCCAATAAGCATGTGGTGATCTCACACCAAATCGGATCATTGTGAAGTCATCAAAATATGATAAAATATATGTGAAGGAGTAGTTTAATCCATCCGTGTAATAATTTTGACATTTATATCAATCACATCAACATATTCTGCCAATCAATGACCTTTTTCAATTCAATGAAAAGCCAGTTCATTGAGGAACTGAAGATTAATCAATTCAATGAAGGACGGATATTCAAAAATCATCAACAGTTTAGCTAAAAAAATGATTGACGGATAAATTTGTCTTAAAAACAATATATTGCTGTAACAAAAGAACTGTCGTTCCAGTCAGAAAGAAGGAAGAAATTTTATGAAAATATTCAAAATTAATTACGATGAATTAAGGAATATAAGTTGTAACAATTGTTAATGCATTTAGTGATATAAGTAGCGATGAATGATCGTACTGTTATGTTTCTCTCTGTTTTTTTTAACATTTTTATAGTTATTCCATATTTTATAGCCAACCAAAAATAATTATTTATTTCAGTTCAATTCTTGCAGTTAAATACTTTGATGAATAATTGATTCGATTAATTGCAATTTTCTGCAATGTGTTTGTTCGATAAATGAATATAACAAATGCTAAGGGATTTAGGGAAAGGTAGTTGAAACATCAAGATGTTAAACATCAGTCCTACTATGGAAATCCGATTATTTTGAGCCTGAGTTCTGACTATTCCGGTTCCAGTTGATGGCTGAAACTACTTGGTGGCCGAGGAATGGCGGTTTTTACATATTATCTTTCGTAGCATCCTACGGTCACATTCGATAGGTATGGTGGGTGGTCCAGTCCAGATAGCATTTGCAGTTGAATTCCTGCTTTTCAATCTCAGTTGGTATCGCTGATTGTTTACCTGGGATGGCCCAATGTTTCAACAGTTTGTCAAACAGATAGGCGTGAAACACGGTATCCAATCACATCTGATTCTAACCCCATCGGTTCCTTTCTCGCAGCCATTTCAGTGGAACACATTCGCACTAACTTTGGAACATCATATTTCTCTAATTTATAACAGTTACAAACACATACCATGTTACCTGGCACGATGCATCTTGATCATGTGGGAGTTCTTTCCAAGCAGTGTATGTAACAGATATCCGATATAAAGCACAAAGTATAATGAAATATTAACAGTAGCAGCATTGCATTAGTATCATTAATATGTTGCCATTGCGTAGGTGGTAGATAACCTTAATTCCTCAATAAATCCATTACGCTTGGAGGCTGAAGTGGATTGAAAATTTCAACGTTTATTCTCTAATGCCCATAGTCCTCTAATAGTCATAGCCCATAGTCTTATAAAATGGCTTATGCGAATATTAAAAACAAATGGTATAATTTTAGTTGTTTTGGTGTCTAGTGTGATTTTTCTCACGGCTTTCCAAAGTTGTCACAGCATTAATATTCGAATTCACATTATAGCATTCTGAGAAGAGACATAATCAACTAGACAATAACCGCAGGTCAGACAAGTGAAAAAGTTCACAGTAAATGAAAGTAAACAAAATTACGTGGCATGAAGTCTAAAATCCATTTACGATTATTAATTCCAGGTCATAATAGATTGTGATCTGCAACTTGTTTTAAAGAACATTAAACTTGCGATGAAAACTGAACTATGTCCTTGAAACAACAAGAATCGAAATAATTTAAACTTCTGATATATGTTGATAATACTAAAATGTTTAATTAAATATTATGATATCTCTAAATTACTAGGGACGTCCAGAAAGTAAGTTCCGTTTTTACATATTTTCACTGCAGCGCTGCGATGGCAATGGTGCGCATGCGTGCTGAGTTTGTTGATTCCTTAGCATGGCATCGGGGCCATTTTCAGACATTCTCGCAGTGTGTACGCAACTTGGTATGTGTTTATAATGTCTAAGAAAATCGAATCGCCCGCCGCATGTGAAATTAGGTAAGTTATCCGTTTCTTGAATGTGAGGAACGTTAAAGCAGCTGAAATTCATCGGCAAATTATTGAGAACACGCAATGAACTGGCGTAATACAAAAATTTCTCGCCATCTTCGGCTGGGAACAATTCCATCATCCCCCATATAGTCCTGACCTCGGGCCAAGCGACTTTCACCCCTTCAAATATCTGAATCTTTCCTTAGTGGTTGGCGGTTTCAAGACGACGACGAGCTGAAAGAAGCAGTCAATACGTGATTTGCGTCACAGGAGGCCACCTTCTACGACAAAGGTATACAACTCTTGGTGCCCCGTTATGATAAGTTCCTGAACAATAGCGGAAATTATATAGAAAAATATACTTACGAAAAAATAAAGTTCTTTTTGTAAGTATATTTTTGTTTCTCTGACAGCCCATTAGAACTTATTTTCTGGATGTCCCTAGTACATTCACTTGGAATTAACCGAACTGACGCAGCTGCTTGCCCAACAAATGCATCAAGGGATCCTTATTATTAAAACTAGAAACTGGGAAGTAATCGAATAAAACAAAGTAAGCCTCTTCTTTGTTATCTCTTAAAACATGACGAGATATTTGGCGAGGAAGAGTTAGAATTTGAATTCCAATGTTCTGTTTGAATTTATTAAAATCATTTTTAGAGTATATTTCTTTGGCCTGCATTAGGAAGACAAGCGCAGGTGTAGTGAAGTTTTTTTTAACATTAAGCTGTAACATTTACTTAAAATCACACTTTTCTTGAAACCAAAATTACTTAATGATTACCGCCGTATATGAAGATACACAGAGAGTATTTAAAAAATAGGAAAACAACTCAGATCATGTTTAAGACGTTCGTAATAGACATCATAACGAATGTAACAGTGCATGAAAGTTCCCTTCCATGTGATTTCTGTATTCTATTATTATTATTATTAATCTCATCTGCACTGCGATGACAGCACAAAAAATATTCACAGCAATATACCATCAGCACTACGCAGATATATTTTACCATTACTTTGACTAACTTTAGAATAACTAGCAAAAAAGCAGTTATATCACATATGAACACAACAATTATTATAGAAAAGCTATCCAGAAGTTTTATATTCCAGATATATTAACCAAACTACCATTTGGAAAGAGAAACCATGCAAATTACTTCGAAAAGAGAAATACGCGCATTACATAATTACAGGCAAAATCAAAAGCATTTTATTAGCTGGACTCTCAATTCAAGGATGCACCATGAAATTACCAGATATAGCATGCGCCTGTGTGTGTGTGTGTGTGTGTGTGTGTGTGTGTGTGTGTGTGTGTGTGTGTGTGTGTGTGTGTGTGTGTGTGTGTGTGTGTGTGTGTGTGTGTGTGTGTGTGTGTGTGTGTGTGTGTGTGTGTGTGTGTGTGTGTGTGTGTGTGTGTGTGTTTCTCAAGATAATCCAGAGTTTTAATACTTGAGCTACTGCTAGACAGCAACAGATTAATATGAAATAAATAGTCAAAAATTAGTTTAGCATAGGATTGAGAACCAAGTATTAAAAATTAAAACCTATCACTTATTGTAAAAATATTTTACCCACTGTAAATTCAGCAAATAAATAAACAACCTTATATTTTGTACTAAATCTTTGGAGCGGACGGAAAGTATTAAAATAAATTTACTTATATATTTATAAATAATATATATATATAGTGATGCTGATAGACGTCATTAGTTTTCGAAAGAAGGTGAATTTTTGAATGAATGGTAGGCTTATTATATACCGATTAAACAATACAACGACATTTGATATTGCTAATAAGAGTCATCCTTATGCCAACAAACTGGCTAAAGCAAATTAGCTCTCTAATTTCTTTCATTCCTTCATTTTCTTATACAATTTGTTTTTAATTATTCATTGAGTATTATATTTTTAAACACACACACACACACACACACACACACACACACACACACACACACACACACACACACACACACACACACACACACACACACTCACTCACACACACACACACACACAGAGATAGAGAGAGAGAGAGAGAGAGAGAAACAAATACATTAATAGTAAAACTAGTTTGTTAAGAAGAATTAGGCAAATGAATTTCAGAACTGTTGCTGTTTACTAAAATGCTTCGCTACAACAATTTAGTTTGCATTAACTGTACTCATTGCAACAACAGGGATAGAAAATGAAGTAATCCCGCTCTGTTCTTAGCATTGCTTAGCAATGAAGATGCTAACAATGGCTGCAGAAACATGCGGTTCGAATTTCCCGATGAACAGATTCGAATTTCATTGTGAGTTTTTGTATCTATTTGGAGCTGTATGCTCGGTGTAGGGGTGGTTTTGCTCTAATCCACTTTTGATATGTTGCTACTCTTAATATTTTTTTTTTCAGGTTTGGAAAAAATGTTTTGCATTACGGGTCACAATTTTCTCGGTGATGACGAATGAGGGCCTACGTTCTAGATGCAATTATTATTATTACTATTATTCCATTTGGTATCGGTGTAGAGAAGTAGAAATGAAATAAAATGAGGAATAGAAACTCATAGATGCCATCACATTGGGCGCCTTTACAATATCCAATCACAGGAAGCTGAGATTGCGCTGAAGGACTCTCATATTCACAGGAAATTTGGAAACGTTTCCGAATCTGAGTTATCAAGAGCTGCGTTGATATTTACTGCTCGATGTGTGGAGGGTAGCAGATATCGTGCTACCAATTCCATTTACAACTAAGAAAATCTAAAGGATGTTGGCTGTATATATATACAAGTTTTATGTTTTATTTCGTTCAGTAAATGAACACATTGATCACTTCTATAACTTTCCTAATTAATTGAGTGCATGTTTTAGGATATCCACTCAATTAACCGTTATTACGGCGTTTCAAATAAAAGGTGAGCGCCCCGTGAACACGCACTTAACTACGTACCTTTATAGGTGTGCAGCATAAGAATGGCAAGTCGGCTGCAAACCCCCTAATTAGGGGATTTAACCGAAGAACGGGCGAGTATTAAATGGATAAACGATACATATTACTAAAACCTCTCATTTCTCAGCAATGCGGTGTTTGTGGGTAATGATGAATGAAGGCCTACATTCCTGATGCAATTATTTTTATTATTATGATTCGAATGTTTTTTTAGTTTTTCACAGACCATAGGAAAAGTATACTCATCATAAGGAAGTCTTTTATGAACAAATAAATATGCCCATTGAGAAGAGTGTGCATTTACAGATCACTTATCTATGTATAATAATCTAGCATGAACAGTTTCCCATCTATGGAAACTTGGTTTCGATATTAGATGTACTTGCTAATTAGAACATCTACAGAAGCGCAGTGCATTCTGCATGTTTAGAATGACTTGGCATGTTGCAGTGAATGATGCCAATGTTTCGTTTTATAGTTTCACTCTTATGTTCTTTTTTTTTTTTTTTTTGAAACTGGCGCAAGCAAGTTACAACAATGCATGATGCATTTCTGATAAAATTATTCTCAACCGATTCGGTGGAGAAACAGGTTGTCATTCACTGAATGAACAAGGTTTTATAAAGATTAATAAATCTATATGCATAAGATAACGATTCCAATAACCTTATTATTGTGGAAATATGAGTATAATTCCATTGCTAAATGATGTCAATTGGCAATATTTGAAAAATACTGTGACGATAGGTGATTTATTTAGAAATATGATAGAAACCAGTTAATGAAGCTTTAGCGACAGATTACTTCCATATATAAGAGGGATTGCGAGTGCAGGGACCTGATAATGTTCTTCTTGAAAGGCCGAAGTTAAAGATGAGGGACATATGTTCCAGAGAATAAAAATACATGAAAGAAAAGAACATATAAAAGACGGATGAAAGAAGATACAGAATTTTGGCTTCTTACACTCTTCAATAAAAGGAAGTTTAAATTTGTATTTGGGAAACTAAAGGAAGAATTTCAGCTCAACAACAATGACGAGAACCAATCACGTCAATTAAAGAGGAAAATGTAACTCGATTAAAGCTTAACTCGATTAAAGGAAGCTAACCAATATCACATTTCAGTTTACTTAGGTTGAATTAAATATATTTCTATAACTTTTTCGCCTAAATCAGTTCAGCTATATGGTTTTATTATTATTATTACTATTGAAAAAGCACGCTATTTCAACTTTTCCCTTTTGTAAGTTCTAACGTACTTTTCTGACTTGCAGATTAATATTCTGAGCGTATCAAGGAATGCGGTTCATCATGTAATATGTGAAATATTGATGTGAAAATCTGAAGCAAACGGTGATCAACCACATTGACAAAGGAAGTCGCCAACTAACTTAGCAGTTCAGAATAGGATCGCCAAAACCAGAAAGATGAAGTGCTATAAATGGCAGGAAAACGAAACGCGAACAAAACCCCATAACATGCAGAAACTGCCAGAGATCCATGCACTTGCTCTGTTCGGGATGATCCGTGGCTAAATAGCAGCAAAAATCGAATACGAAGCGTAACGAGCGGAAGTACTCACATTGTAGGGGAAAGATATCCAAAAGAAAACAAAGGGATGTCATCTTCAACGGCAGGAGGGAGCAACAGCCAAGTCAACAAACAAAATCAGAGAAAATGAAGATCAAGGAGTACAATAACGGAAATTCAGGTGAGCCCACTTTGAATGTATTACTAGAAAATAGATTACAAAACCTAAAAGATTGTTTAATCATATTTGTTGGAAAACTATCTGAAAAACACCCTGCGCAAATTACTGAAAAATTTAAACAATATGAAGAATTTATTAAGTGTAATAAAAATTCTATAGAAGAGGTACTGCTGACCGTTAGAAAATTTAAAATAAACGGAAAAGTGCTAACGAGAAAGACAGCACAACTTAAACGAATTCGGAACTATGGCAGGAACTAAATTCTCTAAAAGAACATCAAGAACTTCTAAACCAACAATAGCATACAATGGTCTTCTCAGCCAGTCTTTTAGAAATTGCATCCACTGAATAATTAAGAGACACGGTAGTCTAATTAAGCCAGAAAATTGGCGTCCTCATTGAACCAAAATATATCCAGTATGTTCATCAATTACCTCAAAAAAGGAAAAGAGAAGGTTTGATACCTACATAAAAAAATTACACATCATTCCCAAAGCACAATATATTTTTTTAAAAAAAATAAAATAAAGAAACAACAGCACTCTGGGAAGATGTCGCACACCTAATAGACGCTGCGTTAGATAAAAACAGAATAGCATTAATTGTTTTTATTGACCTAATAAGTGTGTGACACACTGACACACAAAAAAAACAAACTAACACATAGGAATGGACGTAAACTCCAGTGGTTCAAAACATATATAATACATATTAATACACGTATAGGATCAGTGCACCTCAAAGAGATACCAGTAGCTTATGGAGTGCTACAAGGAGCTGTTCTTTCTCTTGTTACACACACACACACACACACACACACACACACACACACACACACACACACACACACACACACACACACACACACACACACACACACACACACACGCTTAGCCAACTTCCCCTAAAGAGTGTAATCATACAATACGCAGACGACATGGCTATCGCGTCCATTCACAACGACGCAAACATATCTTACACAAATATGCAACAGGATATCAATCTGATCACCAACCAGCTAACTAAAAACGGGTTATATATAAACCCTGAAAAAAAAATAGAGAATTATATTCAAAAACTCCACGCCCAACCCATTGAAACTAAATATCTCACTATGTCATGTCCATCCTCGTATACATAAAACACCGATCCTTAAACCACAACCATCACTCAGACGAAAACAGCACGTTATCTCGGACTTCACTTCGATGCTGATCAAATTTGGACTATCTATACGAATTATCTACACAACAAACTCATTATAATAGCAAGCCAACTATATCGATTAAAAGACATTGTTGCGACATACATAAAAATACTATTCTATAAACGGTTATGTGAAAGTATTTTAAGATACGCTATCACATCCTATGCATATTGTGCAAACTACAAACTTAACAGGCTCTAATGGTTGCAAAATAAAATGGTAAAAACTGCTATTCTGGGAACAAAGAGAAGAGCCCACACTCATACGGGCAACAATGATAGAACAAAAAATATTTAAAATTAAATATTTATGTTACTACACATCATGCTAACTCATTATTTCAGTCCAACCTACAGAGCAACCAGAACAACATATCGGATAATAACACCACAGTCAAACTACATAACATGAAAGTCAGCTTCTGCATACCTGACATGATCAACAAACTGCCATTCGACATTCGACTAGAGAAATCTAGGGTCGTACAGAGGTCTGAATTTCTCAAAGAAAAAAGAAAACTATAAAGGATTCTTCTCAAACACTAATACAAGGATACAAACACGCTCTAACAGGTTAAACTGTACGCATGCAGTTGTAGTCCGTAAGCTCGTATACTCGCTTGTACATGTTAACCGGGAAAAATGCACACACACACACACAAACATACAGTATATATATATATATATATAAGGAATGTACTCATAATTTGTATACTGAATTTTTGCAATGATGAAAAATGTAGCATTAATGTTTTAATGGTATATATGTAAATACGTAAATAATATGTAAATAATAACGATGTTACTAATTAAATCATTAGTGACATCGTTATTATTAAATTGTATGTCGTAAAATATCTGCATTAAATACATAATATATATATATATATATATTTTTTTTTTTTCTTTTCTTTGAAATATGAATACAAATGATAAAAGGGCAGAAAAAGTATGTATATTTTTATATAAAATTATTCCATATCCAATGTATTTAAAATGAAAAAAGATGTCTTTTAGCACATTAAATGAACCATTGTAAATGGTTCATTTAATGTGAAAATAGGTTATTATCATTAATATATATATATATATATATATATATATTAATGTAATAATAATATAATAATATATATTATTAATATAATAATAAACATATATACAGTATATATATATTTAGAATTGTTAACTGATTTAAACTCCGAGAAAAAATACAAGAGATTTAATAAGGTTTCACTACAAGCTTTATCGAAAATGCCGACTACCATGATAGGATATATATATATATATATATATATATATATCCTATCATGGTATATATATATATATCATGTTTCCTCAGCTATATCGCTGGTGGGGGCCAGCTAAATGCTGCCATTCTTGGAAGATGATTATGAGCATTGAGCAAGGTGGTTTCCCGTTGCTTTCTTTGCCGTAGTATATTTATGACTGTAGCCGTGTGTGTTCAGGCAAACCTGAACATATACGGCTTTCCGAGAAAGGGCTTCGTCCATACTGAGAGAGCTACGGAGGCTCCATATATGTGTAATGAATAGAAAACATCATAGTAATACTTCAACTGTACATTTATAAATATCATTTATATGTGATGAGAATAATAAACTATGTCAACGAGAAAAAAAATAGTATTATACTGACAACCAAATTAATGGGCTTGAAGAGAGCTAGGGTAGATTTTGTGGATAGTTTAAGGCTTCCGCGATATGTCTTCGAACTCCAATTATGTTCCCGTACAAATAATAATAATAATAATAATAATAATAATAATAATAATAATAATAATAATAATAATAATAATAATAATAATAATAATTACGACGTGTATGTACTCATTCATCTCTGTTGACATAATTCATGCTTTTGTTACTGGAAATATTTTAACTGATTTCAAAATTATTGTTGCTAGGAAACGGAATATGTAACTTTGTAATATAATTTAATTAAACTAGAAAATATTCATTCCTTGTTGTCTTTAGATATTGTTTTATTTTGTTTTCCTTTGAAAATTTCAATGTCATGATAACAGCTACCCACAAGCCCTATACGTTTTATTTATTTTTGTTTTATTTCGATGAAAAGTTATTATTAACATCATGCAATAAAGATAACCGTATGAAATAGATTAAGATACAGTAGCTGCTTTCGCAGCCAGGCCTGCAGCAATCCTGCGGGGCTTACTTTCTACAAACGTACGAAATCAACCAATGGGAATTTTCGACCATTCTTCGTGTACGCATGTAATTAGGTCCTGGACTTGGGCGACTCGTGCATAGGTACCACGGAACTGGCACCCCAATGTTTCTCTATATACAAATATATTTATTAACTTATTTATAATTGGTTGTAATATTTAATTTTATCATCAACAAATCTATACAATTCTCTTATTTTGTATAAAAAATAAGAGAATTGTATAGCAGCATTGTGTTTACGACAGTGTCATATTGTTACTCACGCAATCACATGCACGTCATAGCGAGAAGCGAACTATTAGCGTAATGTGGCACTGTCCGTCGCGCAGTTCCACTGTTGTTTATACGCAGTTTGCGCCAACAGTAGAGTGTTCGTAGTGCTTATCGTGTTTACTCCACCTCTCTAAATATTTGGACATTACAATTAAAGAATTTAATTATAATGTCCAAAAATTGTAAATGCATTCCTTTAATTACAATTAAAGGAATGGATTTACAATTTTTATTTTATTATTAATTTTTAATTTAATTTTATTTTTAAGTAATTTTCAATTATACTAAACTGTGGAATTTTATCGATAATAAACAATATATTCTTTCATGTTACAATTTTTTTAAATTTTTTTACCATAATTTTGATATTTTGTCCAAACACCTATACACTGTACTTATAGTGTGTATGTATATTTCGGAAGTTACAGCACCCAGACTGTTTCAGGCCACGAGCACACTGGTTGTGAGACTTGACGTCACTGCTAATTGTGCATTTATAAATCTGATTATAATAAAATAGTCACTAGTTATTTTTATTGTAGCGGATTACATATCTCTCTTCCTCACATATCTCTACTACACGGTCAAAAAATAAATATTTTTTGAATAATGTTTATAAATTAATGCGATGATATCAATTAGTGCAAGAAATGAAACTTTTGAAATAAAATGGATAAACCCAAATGCAATAAAAACCTAACATTTCATTTAATTTTAATTCAGCTATTTTATGGCACATATTTCTTGTACGTTTCTCTTATTTGTTAAGCAGCCAAGTTTATGTGGACTTGTGTAATCGCTGTTTATTAATACATTTTCCTCTTTATATATATGACTATCAAGATCGACATTTTCTTATAATCCATTTCCTGATAGAGTAATGCAAAGCAGTTTTAAGGCGCCCTGTAGCTGTGCTATAATGGTTTCTAAAAATTAATATAACAGTACATCACATGTGAAATGTTTCGCATGCAGTGATTCAAGCAGGTTAAGTGAGCATGTCATTGTTTGCATCCTCAAGACTTCTGGTAAAGGCAACAAATGAAAGTCGTACCGTCCATTGGTTAGACGTTCGGAGATGTAATATTCGAATGATTGCTGTCAGTGGTATCGCCCCGACAAAAATCGTAATCTCTTGGACAAACTAGAAAAAAAAAAAAAACTATTAAAAACAGGGCATCAATAATACCCTGCGTTAGCGTATCATGAGATGAGATAATGCAAAACCAAATTGTTTGAAAACAAATTCGATTGGATGTATCGCTATGGTGAACACACGAGGCATACTTCGCGCTAAATGATTTTACCTCTTTGGTAAACGGAAGGAGAACCTGGCATGCAAACGTTTCGAAACCGATTGTGATGTGTAGTATGATAGTATATATATCGTTGATTAATGACAACCAACAGTGATTTCCTCAATGGTGGGATAGATACCTTCGAACATAAACATCTTCGGCGACTGTGCAGAAAAAAAGTTTTAGCAAAATCGACTTGTAAGATTCTTTATGGCCCACTTAGGCCTATACTAAAAAGAGTTACATCTTTTCACACTCCATTATTGTGAAATGGCACGTCTACAGATGCTTATTTGGAAGTCGATATTATTGCATAATTATATTAACTTAAAACCTAAAAAAATATACGTTAATTTCCAAAAAAGTTGTCAGAAATATGGAGATGGCTGTAGATTTTACGTGAAATGCTTAAATCACTCAATACTTTTATATTACATTGCATTTTAATGAGAGAGATTTGGTTAAGCCCTTAATGAAAAAGGCTTATTGAAATATTTCATTAATCTGTGTATTAATATCGTTAAGACTAATGCTATTAATAAACATTTTTTTTTACAAAACTGCCTTTATCATTTTCCTTATTATTATTATTATTATTATTATTATTATTATTATTATTATTATTATTATTATTATTATTGCACAAATACACAATGCATATACAAAATGCATATACACAAATATGCACGACATCAATCAAATCACTAATTGGTTAACCGAAAACGACATATATATAAACCCTGGAAAAACAAAGCTAATGATATTCAAAAACCCCAAACCCTGCCCATAGTAACTAATGGGGGGGTGGGGGGGGGGGGGGGTGGGGGGGGGGGGGGGTGGGGGGGGGGGGGGGTGGGGGGGGGGGGGGGTGGGGGGGGGGGGGGGTGGGGGGGGGGGGGGGTGGGGGGGGGGGGGGGTGGGGGGGGGGGGGGGTGGGGGGGGGGGGGGGTGGGGGGGGGGGGGGGTGGGGGGGGGGGGGGGTGGGGGGGGGGGGGGGTGGGGGGGGGGGGGGGTGGGGGGGGGGGGGGGTGGGGGGGGGGGGGGGTGGGGGGGGGGGGGGGTGGGGGGGGGGGGGGGTGGGGGGGGGGGGGGGTGGGGGGGGGGGGGGGTGGGGGGGGGGGGGGGTGGGGGGGGGGGGGGGTGGGGGGGGGGGGGGGTGGGGGGGGGGGGGGGTGGGGGGGGGGGGGGGTGGGGGGGGGGGGGGGTGGGGGGGGGGGGGGGTGGGGGGGGGGGGGGGTGGGGGGGGGGGGGGGTGGGGGGGGGGGGGGGTGGGGGGGGGGGGGGGTGGGGGGGGGGGAATTAACAATAAAATAACTGGCAATGTCTTGAAATCAAACCAGTAACACATGCAAAATACCTTGGCCTTTACATAGATTGCCACGTTAAATGGGCAAAATATATAGAATACCTACATACTAAACTCCGCATCATCGCAGCAAAACTCTTCCAAGTAAAAGGCATGATTCCATCTAACATAAAATCTCCTATATAACAATTATTTGGAGACTTACATACAACAGCCAATATCCGAACCGCTTATGGTTCCGATACGATACACAGAGCCCTGAGCATTAAAAATCTGAAACATTACATAATGTTACTAAGGAATTACTTCAGCATCAACTATCGTAACAACAAAGACACATATCGCATAACACGTCCCACAACAACTGTTTACATCCCTCGATCCTTGAAAAACTCATGCGGTTCCTTTATGAGATCACATCTAATAACCGCGCTACTCAACAACCTACCAAGAAATTTAAAACACATAGATAACTATAAAATATTAAAGCACGAACGCTGGAAACTATACCAACACAGTTAATATAGCATTAACAATTATGTGCACACCACAAATAACCAGAATCCAACACCTACATTCCATCTATACGCAGTATCAAACAACATAAATAGCGAAGGCTAATCCTACTCTCTTCATAAAAGCTAACCAGCCTCAATCAACTAATCCTCATAAACATAGACTGAAAATTAGTGTAATGTTTATACTAATACGGTGTATAATAATAAATGGTGACATTGATATGAAATAAAAATTATGTGTATTTATATTCAAAGAAGAAATATTAAAAAAAATTAAGTTGCTCTGAGCTGTGTACAGAATTTTGTACAGATCAGAAAATGTATTATGCCTTAATTGAATACATGTAAATACTCTGTGTGATAATAATAGAAAAAATTATTATTAAAAATTATTATATAGAGAAATTGCATCTATTGTTATTATATATACATACTGTAAAAATATTAAAAAAATCTGTAATAATTATCATTCTTAATATTATAATTATATATGTTGTAAGCAATTATTATTATTTAAAAAAATATTATGGACCTGCACGTAGCTGTTATGCACAATTGTGTTCATGCAATGTATTATAAATATTATTTATAAATAATAAAGTTTGATTGAAAAAAGAAAAAAAAAGAAAAAAAGGTCACATCTCCAGACCTCAAACATCATCGCATGGAACATTCTACAGTCATATGTTCATCCATTTCTTCACATTTGTTATTTATTTCTGAATAATTACATTTCCTTTACTAGCTGAACCGGACTATATCTAGCAACTGTTGCTATAACTGGAATTATTCTAAGTGTAGTCTCTAATACTCGATTTATTGCAGACGAAACCGATATATACGGTATGGTGCAAAAAAAAAAAAAAATGGTAGTGAACTTCGACATCCTCTTCAGTATAGGCGCCATGACATATGCCGTTCTACAGCATTGATATTACTAGAAGAGCATTGATACATTTTGCTGTATCAATGGTGTTGACGTTGGAAGAAGAGAAATTTATTTTTGAGCATAATATTCGTTCACACGGAGAGGGTAGAGCAAATGGTCGAAGCCTACGTCATATTTTAAAGCAGTTTGTTCGTCGTTTCCATATGCGTGGCCCAAACATTATTGTCATCATTACCTTATTCAGAGGTTCCGTCGAACCAGGAGTGTTTTGCCGCAATGCAAGGAGCATTCGGGGTGACTACATACTATTAACACTAATCAGAATACGGACGTGTGCTGAAGAAAGTGGTACCTTCTCAGAAAAACGTAAACGCCGAACAGCGGTAAAATTTGGGATACCTGGGCATTCACTACAGAGAATCCTTAAGGAGTTGGGTGTGTTTTTCGTATGTCATTCAAGTGGGCAATTTTTAACAGCTACGGATGACGCTGCACGGCAGGAATATTGTGCTGTGTGCTGTCCAATGTCTATGAAGATTCGTCCGTCCTCCATAATGTTCTCGGGCGAAGCGCAATTCCATTCTAAGTTGTCATGTAAACAGACGAACTTCCAGATTTCTTAGTTTCTCGAGAACTGAATTTGTCCAAGAGAAACCTTTTCAGAGCTAAAAGGTCACCGCATGCTGTGACCCTTGAGCCCTACTTCAATGAAGAAGGTAGCGTAACCGTGACCTTGAGTAGTGAATGCACATCGAGAATGTGTTAGCTATGTTGACCGAGGATTTGCATAGGATGTGTCCTGCAAAAAACATTCGAGTGAGCCTCTTTATAAGAACACTTCTCCGGGAGGCTCACTTCGAGGTTCACAGAATTCTCGTACCCTTCACGCTCTCCTGATGTCACATCACTTCATGCCTTCGTTCGGGGAATGTTGAAGGAGTGAGTTTTCCCCCATGACCCGCCTTCATACCTTGATGAACTAAGGAATAAAATTACACGACATGTCCAGCAGAGGTTCCAACTCTTGTTCTCCACGATGACTGAGAATCTTCGCATGCTCTACGAAACTTGTCTTTATTCGTCCAATGTGCCACAGATAATTGCCGATGCACATATATTTCTTTGTTAATAAACCGGTTTAGTGCATAACGTGTGTCATTGTAATTATTCAGTACTGTATTTTTTGCGACATACTGTATTGCCAGCAAAGGCTGGTCGATTGGTAGAGCCTCTGCTACTAATCACTCGCAAAACGTTAAGCAAGTTTGAGTGCGGTTAGTACTTCGAAGGGATCATTCGTTCGATGCTCTTGGCACGCTCTCCCTGGATGAGTCCTTGGACTTCCTGGAGGTGTATTAATAATAATAATAATAATAATAATAATAATAATAATAATAATAATAATAATAATAATAATAATTCTTGAATCTCTGTCAAGAAGTCGGCAGATGTGTTTACAAGGGATGATTAACTGCCCTTCAGTTTCTGTTCCCTGACTTGTTCTCTTTCAATAGTTACTACTTGGCAGAGCCATATCGACAATCTTACACGTTCCTGTTAGTGCAACACGTGCAGCATCTGATCACTCCAGACTCAAGGAACAGGACATTCTTTCTCTTTCGTCATTTTCTCTTCTTCTGTCTTTTGGAATAACATTTTATTCAAACTATTTCTTAAGTCCTATAATCCAAAAGTGTTCAAATTTAATGATAATATTATTCTATTAGACCTACCATGAAATTATATTCTTGTCTATTTTTTTATCCAAGTGTATGCAAAGAAAGCGTTAAACTTACAACTTGTTTAAGTGCTGGATTACCACTCCAAGACCTCTCAGGAGATCCCTTAGATCACCCAACAATTTGGAATCCGAAGGGTCTTTTAACTCATTACTCAGCAGTAGCTCTGTCCAGTGTCAGGCCTACTTCACCACAGAGCACAGCGGTTCCCATTGTCAGGGAAGGTCATCCACTGTGCTCTTTGGTGAATTGGGCCCACCACAGTGCACCAGCGGGTCCATCAACAGAAGAGATACCAAGGTTCAAGTTATCTAGAATCATATATTTCCTATACGCAAGTAGTGGAAAGATGTAATGGAGGCGTAAATAAAATAAATCAAATTAAAATACTAAGAATAAAAGCTCTTAAACATCCATAAATGATATTGCAATAAGGAAAATATTCAATGTTAGTTTCTGTGGAACGCATTATTCGTGTATTTTGTTTTTTGTGTTTTCAGCAAATAGTTAATGTAGAGGAATCTCTACATTAACTGACTGCTGAAACGTTAACAATCTAAATGCAGCGACAAACTAGATAGCGAGAACGCAAATGAAGTTATCCTTGCAGATTTTCCAAATCACTTGTTTAAACACGCTGTGGAGGAAACAAAATATAAGGAAAAAATTAAACAAAGCGATGATTTTCTCTTGAATTTTCATTCGCGGAACTTGGTGCCAAGGTCACAACCGTTCATATGATCAATCCCTGAACAAACAAGATTACATTTTTCACCTTAATTAAATTAAGGAAAAATTCTAGGATTATAGATGAATATAAATATGAAATCTTTGTTAACAGTCAACAGAAATGTGTTTTTCGAGGAATATATTTTTAAGCGAACTGACCGATTTTCTCCTGTTTTCATTCGCTGAAATTTGTTTCAAGGTCCAGTCGTATCCAGTCCGCTGAAAAAACACTTTTAAGTCGGTGTACGTTATATTTGCGAAGTAATTTTGCTAACTAAAGATGAAAAATTCTACAGTTTTGGATAAAGTAGGCGATAAAACTTTATTGGTTAATATCAAACGAAATTACCTGTTGAACAATGCAAACCCCGCAATTATTTTGATCTTGTATTTTGCTATCTTTAACATATATATATAGCATATCATGTGATAATTACAGTATATTTTCTGTACACATAGTGCTGTTCAAGGAATTATGTGTATTGTTCAAGACCATTGCGAGAGAGAAATTTATGGTTATATGGATTTTTTCCCATCCGCTGGTATTTGTGAATAGCTGGAAAGCAGCAGAGGTGAGTGACGGGTTATGATTAGTTGTAAACTGCTTATACTCACTAATAATAATAATAATAATAATAATAATAATAATAATAATAATAATAATAATAATAATACCGGTTGTACCTACCGAGGAGAATAGGTCGATGGGGTCTGCTGCAAGTCAGACAGACTGTGGAAGAAGAAGAAATTAGTTTATGAAGTTACATCGACAATAGCTCTGAGTCAATGCTTCAAGCAATTATATAAGAGGGCCTTCTAAAAGCAACAGGAAACAAATGCGTTTACGAAAAGGAACAGCAAAATAACCGATATATGTGCGCTGGAAAAATAAACCCTTGCATGGCCAATTTCTTCGAGATACTGAGGGCAAAATTGACGTGAACAAGACGTGGCAATGACTACAATACGGATACATTAAAAAAGAAACAGGTTTATTTTTTAATGTATAAATTAAAAAATTTTTAATTTTTTAATTATAAATTTTATAATTTGTAAATTATAAAATTTATAAATTATATCAAGAACAGACATTACAAACTAATGCGTTGAAAGCAAAAATTTTGATCATCAATAATAACAGCAAATGCAGATTATGCGATCAGAAAGATGAGACTGTGGAACATCTAATCAGTGCCTGCAGCAAAATAGCTGAAACTGACTGTAAATACCGCCATGATCTAGTCGCCAAAATAATTCATTGGCATGTATGCCAAAAATATGGCTTTCCTATTTCTGATAACTGGTGGCAGCATAAAATAGAGACTGTATTGGAAAACGAAACAGCAAATATTCTTTGGGACTTTCGAATACAAACTGATCGGCATTTAGAACACAATAGACCTAATATCACAATTATCGAACATCGACAGGTTTGGATTATCGATATCGCAGTATCCAGAGATAACAAAATTAAAAACAAAGAACTGGGAAAAATTACTAAATATCGAGATCTGGCAATCGAAGTTGGCCGACTGTGGCTTAAACACACCAAAGTCATCCCAATAGTTATCGGTGCACGTGGTACAACTTCAAAGAAGTTATCCAACTATTTACAGCAATTAAACATCAGCGAAGTGACCCCATATGACCTACAAAAAACAGCATTGCTTGGAGCAGTCCATATTTACGACGCTACCTTACGGACTATTCTTAGATTCTTGGGTAGAATCTGAATTGTTCTGAATCACAAGTCGAATTTTTATTTATATGATATCTTGTTTTGACTGTGTATCAATTATGTGAATAAAATAATAATAATAATAATAATAATAATAATAATAATAATAATGTTTTTTTTTATTAATCTCTCAAATATTTACATATGTGCAATGATCATTTATTCAGTATATTATTTTACAAGGTTCAGCACTGAGTGCTACGTATAACGAGATTTCAATAATAATAATGATAACATAGTTTGTTTTTGCTATTTTTTTAAATAACGATCACAGTAATTATTTACAGTTATCTAGTTCATAGTTACACAAGTTATATAATATTACATGTTGTAGTTTACTATTTTTTTTTCCAAGTTTGAGAAAGTGTGATTATTCACAGTATTTACACATATGCAATCAAAATATTATATTTCCTAATTCTCACAAACATACAATGTAAACTCATTATTTACATAATTTGTTAATAATAAGAATAATTTATTACATTATTTTTTCATGTTACATAGTAATATTAAGATAATGATATTATCACACAATAATCAGGATCTTCCTTATTGTTATATACTTTACTGACTGTTTTGTTACATAATCTGCATTCTTTGAATATAAGGATTACGTGTGGATGAGTGAGGCGTTTTAAACCCACTACCTCGAAGCTTGGGTTAGCTTTTATGAAGAGAGTAGGATTTAGCGTTCACTATTTATATTGTTGTTGTTACTGTTTATGCATGGGCTGTAGGCATTGGATGCCAGTGATTTGTGATGTGTGTATTAGTGTTAAGGATATATTAACTTTGTTGGTATATTTTCCAGAGTTCGTTTTTTAATGTTCTGTAGTTATCTATGTGTTTTAAATTACTTAATAATATAATAATAATTTTTTTTTCTCAGATATACATACATTATATGAACACAACTATGCATAACATACTTTCGTGCATAAAGATTTTTAAATAATAATAATAACAATAACTGTTTAAAACGTATATTATTATAATATTTATAATGGTGATTATTACAGATGTTTTTTAATTATTAATTAACTTTTTTTAACATTTTATTATTTCTCTTTTTTTTTTTTTTTTTGATATGATAATATTTTTATTGATCTGCTAAAATATTTACACATACAATAAACGTCTTGAGTGACATTGCAACTTATAATTTTAGAGAATTCAGCACAAAGTGCTACATTTTCTACTTTGGATTTCAATTAAAATTTTTAAAAATACTTTTTTGCCTTTATATTATGTATTTATAACACATGTTCTTCTAATATTTACAATAAAGATTATACAGAATTTTTGAATATAGAATATACATAATAATAATAATATATATATATATATATATTTTTTTTTTTTTTTTAAGTTTGAGAAAGAGTGATTATTCATACAAATTTCCGCATCTGCTGATTACTTGTAGATGAGTTAGGCCAGTTAATCCCACCTACTTCGAAGCTTGGGTTAGCTTTTATGAAGAGAGTGGGATTTAGACTTTACTATTTATGTTGTTGCTACTGTTTATGTATGGGATGTTGGCATTGGATGCTGGTGATTTGTGATGTGTTTATTAGTGTTAATGGTATATTAACTTTGTTGGTATACTTTCCAGAGTTCGTGTTTTAATGTTCTATAGTTATCTATGTGTTTTAAATTTCTTGGTAGGTTTTTGAGTTGGGTGGGTATCTGATATAATCTCACAAAAGATCCGTATGAGTTGTTGAAGGGTGTGAGGATGTAGAGAGTTGCTGTAGGTCGTGTTATACGATATGTGTCTCTGTTGTTTCGGTAGGTGATGTTGAAATAATTCCTTGTTAATGTCATGTAGTGGTTCAGGTTTTTAATGCTCAGAATTTTGTGTATCGCCATGTGCTTGTCGGATATTGGTTGTTGCGTGTAAGGTGTCCAGATCACTGTTGACAGGATTCTCCTGTGTAGTGTTTCTACACTATACACAATAATGTTTCTACACAATAATAATAATAATAATAATAATAATAATAATAATAATCATTTTAAACACGGTTTATTATCTTTCAAAGAGGAGAGGGTACACTTTGTTAAACGTTATTGAAATTATTATGATTAGGAGAGTGTAATACTATAACTAATGTTAAAGTTAATAACAAAAACAACTTACAGTTATAGTTTTACATTAAAACAGTTAAATATCTATTTTGGCATTTTGTCAATTACATTTTAATTTTACAATTCATTTTTATTCACAATTGACATTAGCAATTACTTTTTTATTAACATGCAGTAGTTAATGCTAAATGCATTCATTTCACTTTTCAATAATAATTAAAATAAAAAAATCGATGGCAACAATGAACAATGAAACTTTAGCATTTTACAACTTTACAATGTTGTAATAACTATGTGTAAAATTCAGTACGTCACTTTACTTTCACTTTTCATTACCTTTCAGAGAATGCCATTGTATATTAGAATATTTAGGCAACAATGCTATCATTTCTCAAGCTATGCATTTCACTCTTAATATCTTCATAACTTGCATAATATGGAATTCACATAACAGAATAATAATGATCACAGCAATGATTTGCAACTACAGTTAATAGTTACCCAAGGTAGTTAATATGATTACATGCTGCATTTTACGTTTTCTTATATATACATATTTCCCTTTTTATTTTTTACTATCATACACCTATTTATATGTAGACTATTCCCATATTATATTTTCGGTTTAGTACAACATGTTATATAGTAATAATACTAATAATTTTGTTTGTTTGGGAGGCATTTCTGCTTTCTTTCTCGAAGCTTCTGCTGAGCTTATCTGAGAAAGATGGCAGTGGTTTCGTGATTTTGTTTCAATAACCGTTGCAAGCCAAGTGTGATTTAATTGTTTATATGCATGTGCTTGGAAACTTATACATGACGCAATATATATATATATATATATATATTTCGGGCGTTTGATAATATACTGTATATATTATCACGCGCCCACAGACTACCACTGCTTGAGCACGGTCTAACCTTTTTGCAAGGGGGGGGGGGGGGAGGGTTGGCTTTGGATATGGCGTATTTGTGTCCTTGTAATGGTGTTTTGAGACGGGTGTGCGTGTAATAATAATAATAACTACCGTGAAGAAATTATATTGTTGTTTTATCTTTTCATCCAAGAGTAAGCAATGTCTTAATATTGTCTTAATGTCTTAATCTCGAAGTTATGACTTATGACTTCGCATCCTTTGCCTTTTTAGAGCGCACCCCTCCCCCCCTTTCTGACATGCACAATGCTATACAACCTCTATATACACGTGTATGCGACGTGTATATGTGACTTCTGTATTAATTCAACTATAGTATCTCTTCTGAGTCTGGAACCCATTAATGATAACTCCATGAAGGTCGAAACTGGTCTGGATAATGGCCCCTTGTTTAATGCATATTATTATACCCATCCGAAAGCTTTTATGTGCCTAACGTTATTGGATACAAATACAGTTCATGTGAAGTCATTAGCTTCTGTATCCGAGTTGCCTAGTCGCGAAAGTATTTCAGGCCCAGAATTTGTTTGCTGATACTCGCATAAAAGGATAAAACAAGAATATAAATTATTGCATATTTTAATCTAGTTAACAACCAAGTGAAATACTTTTTCGCGTATAAGTATTTGCATGCACATTCGTGTTCATGTATATATTGTAAATAGTGTGAATGAGTTTTGAGTTTGAGTTCGAAAAATAAATGTTATTGTACAATATTAGCAGAATTTAGTGGGAATGCTTATGTAATAGATATTTACGCAGTATTTACTTATAAGTATTTATTATTAACCAATTACAATATAATACATAATATCATATATCTATAATATAATACATAATGTAATATATAAAAATGCAATCAACTTTGATTCCCTTACAGGGAATAAAATAGGTCCTTTTAGCAGTATCTAACTTTTTGCAGACCAAGGGACAGTTTAATCTCAACAGGAAGCGAATTAGAGAGATAATTGGCCCAAGACTCTCACAAACAATATCGGGCATCCGGTGAAGAGATACGGCTGACAAGGGCCTCCATCACGTGGTCCCTAATCCTAACACTATATATTTATTGTCTGAGATATTGCAGGTTCTACGGTTGATTTTCATGAGTTTACGGGAAGAAAACTTGCATTTCCCTGCCAGACGTCGACTAACTCGGTAACTGGTTGAAGAAAGGCTTAGAAAATGTTCCCCTAGTCAGCGCCTAGATTTGACCTAGATCTTTCTGCGGGCGGTCAAGCGCCGTGGAGTACAATCGTCACTTTCACTGCGTTATACAGGCTCCTCAGCAGTTATACCATACATATTCTGCGCAGACTAGAAACTAATAGTTTGCAATATAAAATAGTAAAACTGCGAAAAACGAGATGATTTAAGATCCATATTGGCTACAATGAGAGCACACAAAATCAGGAAAAACAATTTGGCTACTACATAAACAGTACCATGAAGATTATTCAATTCCAACGACTCCGTTTAGTATGTTTTACAATCAGACGTTTATTTCAAACTATCTGACTAGTATTCATTCTTTGCAGGCCTTTTTGTGCACAAAATCTCTTACCACTAAATCAGAAGAGTACAAGTTCCTAAAACCGTTTTTCAATAATGGTTTACTGATGAGGTGAGTGATATTGTGGAATTAAAATTAAAATTAGATTAGAATATTATTGATTCATTAAACATATTAAAATAATGTTATAATGAACGGAAATGTAGATTCAATAGGAAATAAATTCCATATAACCAGAGTATAACGCTAACATTAAAAGTAATTATTCTAATAGTTTTTATGACTAAATTCGTCAATTGGAATTACAGTCGTTTCTCAATTTGAAAAGGGACAGTAACAGAAGGATTCATAAAACGTAAACACACGTTACTGAAATATCAACATGATACTTCGTATTTCGTTGAGATGTAACCAATATTTTTCATGGTTTATTGGTCACGCACATCGTCTTTCATAAGCTGGTTCCATTAATTTCTGGTATTTTATGTAGGCCCCTAAATTTGGTTTAATGCAAAACATGTTTTTGTTGCATTTTATTATATTTGACGGCATTTCTGTGATTATCGATATTAAGAACATATTGAATGAATTCCATATATGCGCCTTCCTATTAATTCCCACATTAGCTGATATTTTTGCATGGCACGACTATAATTTGTTAACTTTGTAATAATATGAATAAGATTGTAGATTATAGTTATTTTTAACAAAATCATCTCTGAAATATTTCATCTCTTCTTCCTTATAAACATTATCACCAAATATGGTATACGTTCTGCGTTAAGCTTTTTTTTTATTGTGGTCCCCCCCCCCTGTTAAAAAAATTCTTAGCATAATATTCTTTCTTTTGTGTTTTTATGGTTACATGCAAGATTCTTTTTGAAATATTTATTCGATAAATCTTTAAAGACATTTTAATGTTTCATTTTTGTATGTTTTCCTTATAATTAAAGTAATACATCTCTTAGTATGAAATAATCAACACTATACAGATGATTTTTTTCCTCATAATAGGGAAAAAACATGCTTCTGAGTTAGTGGTTTATTTCGTTTATGAAACGTCTGGAAGATTTATGTAATGAAATTAAATATTTTTTCCCTTTATTATAGCTTTTTCTAATAACGTAAATGATAATGTTTTCCACAGAAGTCAGTACATGGAATTTAGTGTGCATTTCCTTGATTATATCTAATCAGCTAACTTGCATATATTTTGTCATTCGATTTTAAAGAGACTGCCTTCTATAATTATTATAATAAATGGTAGTTCAATGATTGAGGCTAAATCATTAAAGAAATGCAGAGAATAAACTGAGACATGAGTGAAAATATCACGAATTCCACGTATTCAATGTAATTACAAGGACAATAATGTTAGAAGATCACAAAATAAAAAAATTAAAAACATTAGTCTTATTTATGGTAGAATGCAAAACAAAAGTTAATATTGGAGAAGTAATAAAAGTTTTTTTTCAAGTAATTAATATGGCAGCAGACACGCGATCACAAAATCGTCGACACATTCGGAGATTTCACTGCAGCACAGGAAATAAATAGTGGAAAATATATAAATCGATTTCTGAAACCATTAGAAAAAGAAGAAAGCTGATCGTAATGGAAAAATTACTTACTAGGATTTCCTTGACGCTGTAGATTAGTCTTCATAAACACCAGACACCGAGTATTTAAGGTATGTGTTATAGTACTCAAACAAAAACCGTGGACAATTTTGTACGAATGTAGAATAGAAATCACGAAGCTGATAAATATTCTACAGACTACTCTATTTAAAAGCAGTTTCAGAATGGAAGAAATGATTGGTTGTTTTTTCTTACGGCTGAAGCATCTAAGGCCATAAAGTTGGTCAGTTATTTCTAAAAATATGCGTGCTTTCTAGGATTAAAACCAAACGTTCCGGGAGAAAATACCCTGCTATCTATATCAGAGATCGTCTAATTCGTCTTCTGATGAGAAAAATTATTATCATACTTCTTAGATAGTCCAAATGGACGGAAGGGTATGGTAAAAAGATTCAGAAATGATAAATGAGACATCAAAACTGAAGGTTGATATTTTGATTTATGGGGAAATACTTTCAAATATTGTTAAATGAAGTATAGGAACATGCACGACGTTTACGTAGTATTCAAGTGAAATGCAATCTGGAATATATCAAGATTTTAATTAGAAAACATACCATACAACCATGACATTTGGAAAGACCAACAAAGTTTATGTATACTTAAGAAATGCGCAACTGTGGGTGTATTTTATCGTAATTACTGTAATATATCCATATTCTGCTGGGATATACCGTTAAATGGTTCACGCCAAATAGGGAATGTCATCAGTGGAATATTTGAAGGATCAGGAAATGACTTTTTAATACCAGAAAAATCCAAAATGCTATTCTTAAGTGATGTAAATGGAATAATATACAGGTAATGGATATCAGAATGATAGGATAAATAACCAGACGATAACAGTCTGTACATGGATTTGATCTGGTTAATAATGCCTTATAAGGCAAAAATGTAAAATCAAAGAATATTCAAATTCTAATAAACAGCACATTGATTTGAATGGAAATCCGTGTTACTATGAGAGTAATAACGAAAACTCGAAAATATCGTACTATAATAGTGTTCTCTATAACGAATGGTTGAACGTATCAGAAATTTGATGATAATGAGTTCAACCATCTGAATAATAAGACTTCTTTGTCTCTTTTAATAAATGATTTGTAGTAATATTTTAATTTCATTATTTTGTATTTTGAACTTTTCTCAATTTCAACAAAAATGTGTGTTGCAGAAGAATTGCAATTATACTTCACGAAATTCAGCTATCGTTGTTGCTAATACAGTATTATTAAGTATTCTATTGTTCCGAATAGTGCTATTGTTACGGTCTTTTAAGCACTTGATGAAGAAACCATCATATCAGCAGTTTGACTGATTCTCATCTTTGAAATGCCGATTACAAACTTTGAATGTATAGTACGCCATCAAAACCTCCAGAATCATTTCTCATCATCTACTGTCCGTGTTTGAATTTCGGTTTGGACGCAGATATATAGACAGTATATATTACGACACTCAGTGATAATATACTAATAAAGTCGATTCAACACGAAGACTCTTCTAAGATTTTTCAGTGATTTTGCCTTCTTTTGTTTCCCTTTTCCTCCACCTCATTTTATACTTAAAATTCTAATCTGTGTAACTCAGTCTTTTAAATTATGTTTAATATCTAATAATATTTATAACAAAATAGACGACGCTTAAATATTTTGCATCAAAATGTAATAATGCTTGAAATATAATATTGGATTCTTGTTATATTAAAAATACGAATAACTGTTCAAGGAATAAAAATAAAAAAATTAATGTAACTTAAGATTAATATTCGCTCATTTATATAATGTTTTGAACTCACGATTCTTTACGTTTTAATGTCTGTAAGTAGTTTCAGATATTTCGCAGTTTGATAGAAATCCTGAATTTGGGAAATCTATGATTTTTCTATATTAGATTAATTTGAGTTGAATCCATTATACTAAGAACATCAAATTATTTTGTCTTCCAATACTATAATTTCTTAAGACATGTATTTATCTTTGTAAAAATTATAATATAAAATCAAATGTCACGTGTAGCAGCGCACATGGGTTCATATTTTTTCCCATTATTACAGTATTATATTTTTATGCTGTTGAGAACTAGGAATTAATTTTCATAATACTCTTAATTTCTTTGATATCGCAAATCATACTAATTATGCGCTGTTGTGAGGGAAACTATTTAAAACAAATAAACTTGAAGGATATTAGTGGTTTCGAAATATACATTAACAGAAATTGTGCATTATTTCAATTTCATTATAATATTAATTTTATCTCTCTAATATCCATTTTATATTAATGGATTTTATTTTTTTCTGCGATTAAGCCTTAGCTATTTTAACACTTGGATTTTGTTTATTCTGTGTATGCGAGTCAACAAGCCTTTTAAATTTATATTCCATTCTGTTGATGCCACGTTCGCTTGGGAAGTCTAGAGTAATCATTTTTCATCCTAGAAACTAGGGTTGTTTTGTCCCGCAAACCAGTCAGTAGAACACACGCAATTTACAGACAAAGAAAGCTGTATAGGCTTAGGGATAACACCTTATCCAGGAGTTGAATGCCTTTTGCAGCCACTGATGATGATGATGAGATTAACCATAGCTACGGATGAGGATGTGATGACTGCTGCAATACAATCCAGTTACTAATGGTTTATTCGGAAGTTTATTGTAAAATATTCATTCTAAATGAATGATGATTTGGCCCTTTTCGTATATTTTATTTTACATATTTGTTTAATAATATTACCATACTGTATGATAATGTTTCTTACTTTCTTTCATTATAGAACATTTATAAATAGAAATAAATATTACTATTTTTCTTTGAATTAAATAATAGTTGCTTAACAGATTACAAGAAGATTTCCACAGACACTACAAATAAAAAATAAAATAAAATAAATAGAGCTGCTTAAATTAAAATCATTCTCATTATTCTCTTACCTAAGCCATGTCTCTTCTCATTCCTTTCCAGTTCTGGAGAAAAGTGGAAAACTAGAAGGAAGGTTTTGACCCCTGCATTCCATTTTAATATGCTTCATGAATTTATGCACACCTTTAATAATCAGTCGCAAATTCTTGTGAAAAATTTAAACATCTCCGTCTAATCAGCATGGATTGATGTTGTCCCTGTTATGACCGCATTTACCTTGAGTGTAATCAGCGGTAAGTGTCGATAAATCTCTGGTTTTACATGCTTTGATCGAAAGTAGAGATTTGAATCAGTTAGACAAGAATATTTGTAGAAGCAGATGCAGAATTTTGTATATCCGTTGTACTTATCAAAATCACGAATTGATTTATATTCTTAAACTGATATCGAATTACTTCATTTCTCAAGAACTAACAAAAAATAAAAAATAAAAAAACTTTGAGTACGTCGAATTTCTTTCACAAATATAAAGAGTAAGAAATATTCAATATTTTATTCAGGAATCAAACGGTAACATACCTTCTCCTTATTTAGGGTCCCATTATCAGAGTATTGATTTGATATAACGGGCATAATAAATATGAGTCAGTTGGCTATCCTGACCTTTCATAGATGTGTTCATTTTTAAATGTATTCAGAATTACTTGTTGGTGGCGATGTTATTCTGATACACAGCGGATATGCGAAATCGCAAAAATTTGGGATGTAGAAATAGAAGTAGTTGCGTATGCGTAAGTGCATCTTTGAGACGGACCAGTCAAAATGAGAATGATCAAGCAGTAATGAATGTAGTAGTTGCGCAAGTCTCAAATCTCAATACCTCAACGATTTAAATGATATATGGGTAACTCTAAAAACAAGGAGAACTTTAAATCTCAGCAATGCTTAGGCTAGAATAGTGACAAGCGTGAGGAGTTTTATATATGTTTAGTACGACACGGCCCATACAAGTACAATGACTTCCCCCTCTTCTACGTGTTAAGCCTACTGAGATTGTACTCAGGATAACGTGAGGATGATAAGGTGACTAGTCCAATGCCTCCCAATATATTCTATGGTTGTAGCTGCGTGTGTTCACGGGGCGATTTGCCTGCTTGCGGCAGGAAAAACTCCAGATTAACTAGGGAGAAACACCCTGTCCACGCCCGAGACCGGTTAACTTGGCTATGCCTGAAAAAGATCCTTAAGCATCTCACGTGGGCGACGGGAATCGAACCCAGCACACTACTTTCCCAGGCATATGGTTGTGAAGCGCGGTCACAATGACATTAATGAGATATCAGTAAGTAGAAACAGAAGTTATTTTGGCGGAAATAAATCAGGAAAAGTGATCATTAAATTCATGAATACATGAAGTTATGATAATAAGAGTAGAGGTATGTCATCAGGTTAGTAGCGCGATCGTGGGTGATTGAGGAAGTATGGTTTTCGGACCTCGTTCAGCAAATTCGTAACGTGTTCACTCTCTCCCACCAACAGTCTCTGCTTTAGAATGCTGAACTAGAATGGTTAATAGCACCACAGACCATTGCCCTTCATTCTGGAAAGGCGCTTGAGAAAAAAAAAATGTTGTTTATCTGATCTTTAACCAACCCAGGCTATACTAATACTAACGTAGTATGCGATAATAGCTTTTAGGAGATGCGATTAAAAAAAAAGACTCGGTTGCAGTGAAAGATATAGATAGTTTCCATTTTCATGTTAATTCAATGAGAGATTAATTATCACAAGAAATTTAATTTGGGGATCCATCCAGATCAGACAGAGAAATGGAATCGTGTGTGTAGGATGTCTAATTTATGCAACATCCTACAGATAAATACATACATCATCAAGAGATAGAGGGAATTCAGCGATTTGTACTTTGGATGGCATAAGAACCTGCAAGAGAAGGCCGCTTTCGTAGTAGGAAAGGATCAAGAATTATTTGAGGTAAACAGGGTTCAGCTGAAAACTTAGGAAAATGAGGATGAACCAAGCGGTAAATAAATATATATATGGCATTTAATCAGAAGCAGAAAATAGTCTGGAGGAAATAAAAAATGGAAAATGATCAGAAAGTTCGTCAATAAAACAAAATATGCTATGAAGCAAAATCAGATTAGAGGAGAAATTAGCTTAATAGACCACAGAAAATAATAAGTAATTCTTTGGTAGCAAATACAAAGTCTTAATAATTACAGAAGGGTTTTAATTGATGCCAATATTATGACGATAACAGAATCAGAACAATAGTTATTTACGAAGTAATCACTTGGCAAATGTTTCATTTAGGCTGAAGTAATGAAGTGATTTAAATCTTAATACAACAATAAGATTATATGTGATATCTATTAATATTTTATGGGGATTTCCAATGGTGATTTGGACCAGAATGTTTTGGTCTCGGCATTGGCAGCGCCATAACGGAAGTAGAAAGAAGGATAAGTCTTAATAATATAAGAAGGTATCAAAGCCAAAGGTAGCAAATTTTATTGCTGTTCATATTCGGCGAGTGGAGGTTGAACGTTTCTAAAAGTTTGTGAAAGGCAGAAATGTTCGGTGCGCATGGCTTTGTGAAACTAATACGTCGCCTTAGCGATTTAGTTTTTCCCATAATAAAATGTGTTGTTTTACAAAATGAAAAATGATGAAATGACCAAGTATGATAATATATTACTTTCAAATAAAGCAGAATTTTCATATAACATGTTTATCTTAAAAATCGATCTCACTTTGGTTGTTTTTCTCTGCTGATTACCTGCAATATGCTGTCATAACTGCTGAGAAATTATCAGAAAATATTAATTGATCAAAAAACTGTGAAAATTTCAATATACAAAATTATCCCAATATTTAGGCGCGATAAGAAATGTTCCGACTGCACTCGAATAGTAGTTCTTACAACAATATTTCAAAGTATTCAAATTTGTAAATATTGAGTTTTAGTAAATACAGAAACAAACCCCACAGTACTTTTGTCTATTCAAAGATTTTTTTTTCGATTTTTCTATCGGTTGCATCAGGAATGTCAATAAACTACTCATTACTGGCATATAAATGTTGTGTGTGTGTGGGGGGGGTGTATTGGTGGGTGGGTGGTTATGTATAGATAGAGATTTCTCTTCATGGAAATGCAGAAGTTGCGTATTGAATTGTCTTTAAACACATCGGATACATTAACTGACAAATATTTGTACTAAAACAATTTCACCAATTCATTGTTTTATTCTGAACTCATTTACTGACTTTTTGTAATATACAGAGACAGTCATGGGAGTCGATATTGACGCACACAGTGACAATAATCAAGAGTACATCGACGCCTACCAATAGTAAATTTTGTTTGTTGATTTCTTATATACTGAACTGGTATTTCTTTGCAAAGTAACATAAATACGGAAATAAAATCAGAATTTATTGAATAATTCTATAGATACTTCTTTCCAATAATTTCGTGCAGCTATATAATCAAATATACGACATCAGTGTGAGCAACGTATTTCAAAAATATTTTTAACATGCATGATGTAACACTTACAACTGATCGCTTCATAAATGAAACAGATTCTCCAACGGAGCAATAATAGCCGAGATATATGTAACTCTAATTATATATTTTAATAAGATTATTCCACTGATATCGTCTGTTTACTCCACTAGGTAAATTATACAGGAAAGCCTTGTTTAATGCGAATTCGATATGCGCGATAATCAGTTAGTGCAATTGCGTGAAATGATGTTATTTACCGCCTTAAGCGAGTGATTAATCAGTTAACGCGATTTTTTTACGTTATGCTCAATTTTAAGTAAAGCGAAATTTTTTGTCGCCAGTCTGCAGCGAGCGGATAAGGTGGAAGTCATTAGGAGACATGAAATTAGCGTTAGTAATACAATGACTGTGCGATATCTGGGATACAGCGAGTCTACAGTTTGGTCAATATTAAATAACAGCAAAGAATACAAAGAAAGACCCAGTAGCAACAAGGAAAGTTGCTACTGGTTCTTTAAGCATGCAGATCACCAGAAATAGAAGCCATTTAATGATCGAGATGGACCGTCTTCTATCACTCTGGATTGAGGATTATAACCAAAAAAGTATCCCTCTTAGTACAGGGAATATTCAGGCAAAAGCTCTGAATATTTTAACCTCATTGAAAGAGACCAAATTTCAAGATGAATGTGAAAGCCTTACTGCGACTTTAGGATGGTTTGACGGTTTTAAAAATAAGGTAACAATAACTGGAGAATTTGCAAGTGCTGATAAAGATTCTGCGACCACGTTTCCTGAAGAATTTCAAAGGATAATACAGGGCGAACATTATGGCGATCATCAAATATCCAACGGTTATGAAACTGGTCTCTTTTTGAAGCGTATTCAAACCAAACTTTCCTTGCTAAAACCGAAGCATCTCGATCAGAATACAAAGTATCTAAAGATGGTCTTTTATTTTTATTTTTACACTTTTATTAGGAGACAATGCAAGGGCTATAAACTCCAGCCTATGTTAGTTTATCGCCGGCAAAATCCAAATTCTAACATTATTGAAGAAAAAATCATCACAAGTGGAAAAGAACTTGGATTTAATGAACCGGATAATGGAGATGTGAGAAAATTGCTCAATTCTCATTCAGAACAGTTAAGCAAGAATGCTCTCCTTCAACTAAAAGACCACCGTGCATATGAAGAAGTAGAAGATGAGGAATGCGAACAAGAAAAGAATGTTACGACTAAGAAGCTAACTGCAAAAAAGAACTTGAGCTAGTTTTTAATCACATTGAGCATGCTAAGGAATTTTGTTTCATGCTGATCTTGATAAAGAACGAAGCTTCGAAGTCCGCCGAAATCTTGATAAAACGATCGCCAGCTCTCGCAAATTGCACGACAAGATTAAAAAGTCGAACACGATTCAAACATCTTTACTTTACTTTTTTCTAAAAAAGTAGCTGAATCAAATATAAGGAAGGTAAGCTCTGTGATGGGGTAGAGAATAAAAAATGCGCAAAAAAAATCAAATAATGTGCTGTGGAATCTCTGTATATTAGCAACGGAACCGTTCCACAGAACGTATCTTCATACCATTTAAATCGATCAAATGGAATTATTTTGAGTTAAATATTTAGAATGCAATTTTAACAATCCACAAAACTGAAGCTTTATTAACAATATATATAACTTGACATAAATTACAAAAAAAAAATGTTGCAATTTTAAACATGGTTAAATTTTGATTCTATCTAAAATTATTCTCACAACTGGACAAAACCAACAGTATACTGCGCGTTCAATCTCACGTTGAAAATCACTGGCACTTAAACTAGCAGAATTCCTTCATCACTGTCTGCTACTACCATCGTGCTAATTTAGACATGAAGTGACTTTCCTCTTATTGTCGGAAATTTAGAAAATATCGTAACTTTCTCTGCTCTTTTTCTTGTTCTAGGTTATCCATAGAAGAAAACAGTCATACATTGAAAACTCGGTTTCGATACAGGTCAGTGAATCTACCCTTCACGAATATAAAAACGGAAGTAAAAGACCAGAATTATTAGATCTTTTACTGCATCAACACCTGTCCGATCCATCTTTCACGGAAGAAAACATCCAAGAAGAAGTGGATACCTTTATGGCTGCGGTGAATATATTTGTTCGGAATTTAAATCAACAGCGGTAAAGGATATATTAAATATATGGACTAATTTGAACATTTCTTCCAGAAACGTTTTTCATGTAGAAATTTGTAAGTTACGTGTCTGTGTGTGCACTAAAATTCATCAGAAACTGCAGTTAAATACATAAAGTGAGACTTGTTAATATAATTAAGGCAAGAATTCAATTTAAAAACATTTAATACTATATTATTTAATTTTTTCAAAATATTATTTGCGTGTGTCAAACATTGCATTATGCCCCTTGTCAGTTCTGACCCCTAAGTGTGTAATTTTCTGGCTTTTTCTACTGCATATTGATCGATTTTAATTTCTATGTGCCATTTCCTGTTCATAAAAATATGTAAATAAATATAAATATAAATAAATAAATAAATAAATAAATAAAGCAAGAAGTTTTGTTTTAATCTTATTTATTTTACAACGAACGTTTTGAGATGTTTCACACAATGCTTTCCATTCTGATGGTATATCAGTGAATTTGATGATATCAAAAGTTTGTCTTCTGCAAAATCTACATATTCCAACTGTGACATAGGATTCCATTCATTTCCTTTTCTTAATTCCTTCTTCATAATCCTTTCAATGACTATGTTAAAGTTTAAACTATTCTGATATTGCTTGCTATGGAATAACACAACTTTCACTACCTTATTCCTTTTTATTTTGATCTCGAAACATTTGTCGGGAATTTCATAGCTTTTAAAATTCTACAATCTGTTCCTGTTTCAATACTCTCAAATGCTTTGGGATAATCTAAAAAATGTCGGTACACTGGTGTCAAAAACTAAGGACGAAGTATTTTTGAAGATTACAACCGTAAATTCAGAAGAATCAGATTGTATAATTTGAATAACTGATGATTTCAAGTAGAAATCGAGTTTTATTCTTTCCTTTGATTCTAGACGACACTTGAACTGCGTGAAATTGGTGGTACTGCTTATCATCGCGAGAGTATTCTTGAAAGGGATAGGCGGTGCTCGGGCATGATGAGGGGAAGCTTTATGATTATTGGACGCACCAAGCTACTAGCGCTGGAAAAAGGAACTTTGAGTGGTGAACGATATTCCAAAGTACTTGAACGTCATGTTCGATTGTACCGTGCTGCTGTAAGCGAAAAATTCATTAATATGGATGACATTGGCACATAACATCTTATACGAACAATGGAGATACTTCTGGAGATCAAATATATATTAATCGAGTCGAGAGGCCAGCATTCTCCTCAGATATCAACCCCAAGACAATAATTTGGAACGCTACAGGAAGAAGCACCACTGCTCGAAATTCCCCTTAAGTAAACAAACAAGACGTTATCCTTGCTCCGAAGAAGGAGGAGGATTGGACCAATTTGCCTCAAGAATTCCTGAATTATTCGGTGATAAGCTTGTTCCGACATTGAGAGAGCCGCATCGCAAGTCGGGTTAGACCTATTCCATACTGAAATGACTCTCCGCATAGTTTTTTATACATTGATTCCATAACTACATCGTTAGGAAATTTGTAACTTTTGCCAAAACGTATTGCGATTTAATTTGTACAACATTTATAATATATTTGGGTGTAATATAATTTAATATCATGCTGGCAATAAATATATGTCCATATTTCGCTCTGGTCAACAAAATGTTATTATAATCAGGTAAAATGTAGTTCTCCCTCAGCTTTTGGAGACCAATGTATAATTAGCATCTAAATTCTATGCTTTGCTCAATATTTCTTAAGGTAAAAATATGATGCATTCCTCCTACGTTTTCTGAAATTAGTTGCTCATACTTTAATATACCTTTTCATTTCTACTTTATTTTAATACTATTTATTAATATTGGACAGAATCGTTCAGCAGTTACGAAGAATAGACCAATCCCCCCCTCCATTTTTCACTCATTTCAGATTTCTTTCTTTGAAAGTATAGTTATCATCGTTTCTTTCCGCTGTCTGTATATCCTTTCAGTGTTTGATGTGTTGTTAAAGATCATTTGCAATTTACCAGCAGTTTCTTTAGCATTTCATTTGCTATATTATCATTGTCCCCATAATCTTTCACTACTGACTCTCGGTTACTTGCATTAGTTTCATTTAGAAACTAGATCTAATACAATATTTAAATCTTCGCTTATTCTTCCATTACTGATCTTCTGATCATATCAGATATGCAACCTATGTCCAAAAAGAAACCGAACTTTTGGAAAATAGAAGAAACTACTGGTGCCACCTGTTGCATCTTGTTTGTTGTCGGAAGAGAAAACTTCATTAGTGTTGGGTCAAGTCTTTATGGCATTTATTTCATTAGAAGCAAAGTTATAGTGCCAAGAGTGTTTTGAAGAACGGTCGGAAAATGAGTGTCAAATAAAGGGCTGCGATTGACTTTTGTGTTAAACTTGGTAAATTTTTCCGAAACTCCTCAAATGCTTCAAAAAGCATTCGGTGATGAATGCTTATCCCGTACTCGAGTTTACGAGTGGTTTAAGCGATTTCAAAGTGGTCGTGAGACGCTTGAGGACGACTAAAATCCGGGCCATCCAAAAACTTTACTGAAAAAAGTTAACCTCCAAAACGTGCGTGATGTCATCAAAGAAAACCCGCAATCGTCCATGAAATTGATTGAAGATGAATTGGGGATTCCAAAATTAACTGTTCACAACATTTTTATCGAGAGCTTGGGACTTCATTAAATGAATTCCCGATTGGTTCCCCACAAGTTGACCGACGACCAAAAAATATATCGAATTGAACACTGCAAGGACTTCATTAAAACCGCTAAGGACTCAAATTCCTTGAAACAATCGTTACTGGTGACGAAACGTTGTGTTTTGAGTATGAGCCCGAAACAAAGCGCCAGAGTTCTGAGTGGAGCATCCGAAAAATAGTCGCTCGGAGAAGTCAAAAGTAAAGACAATGCTGATTTGTTTCTACGATCCCAAGGGCATTACCCACAAAGAATTCATTCCCCCCCTGGTCAATCGGTCAATGGTGAGTTTTATCTCGAAGTTTTGAAGCGGTTGATAGCGAGAATTCGTCTCATACGGCATGAATATCGTGACGACTGACCATTCGCCAGAACACACTGCCACTATACCTCGGCTTCTAATGACACAAATGGTATAAACAGTTGATGCAAATTAATTATGGTTGCCGCTTTCGACACCAAAAAGATACAACAGGTAGCCCCAAAAGTTTCTTCTATTTTTGAAACGTTCGGTTTCTTTTTGGACAGAGGGTGTATTGTTTTCAACCAGACTTTCTTGAAATTTTACTTTTGAAGACAATTTTCTTCAAATTTTCGATCTATCAAAATTATTATCAATTATAGCATTTTCATTTAATGAAAAGAAAAGGCGGAGCCTTTTCTTTTCATTAAATTTTCTAGTGTATCATAATGTTGCAGACCTTTGTCATAATGAACACATAAGTTCCAATATCGTGTCTTCAATTGTGTCTTTAATATTTTAACTAACTTGTCTTACTATCTATAATTTCTGAAATGCGCAGTTTAGTTTAATTATTATTAGTAATCCACACCCTAAATCTTAATTTTAATTTATTCTTATCTTATGCAGGGTCATGACACTACAGCATTCTCAGATTATAGGATGAACTGGACCCTATACTGTATTGGGTTGAATCCTCATGTGCAAAAGAAAATCCACGAAGAAATTGATTCCATCTTTGGAGATGACGAAGATCGCCATGTGCAGTAAATGATCTCGCAGAAATGAAATACCTTCAATGTGTCGTTAAGGTGAATTTTGATTGTCATCAGTTAAGAATATCTCGAGATTTAATACAGTTTTCTTTGTAACTAATTTTGTTGAGAACTTTGTCTTATCTGCTTGTGCATTGTAATTATTGTCTATTTTGACCAGATGTTTTTGTATAATGTTCAGTCACTTCGGTATGTGTGTATGTATGTAGTGAAATATTGTTTTATTCTTTTTGTATGTTCATTAACAGAAGTCCTTGCGCTTATTTCTCTCCGTCCCAATAATAGGTCGACGTTGTGCAATGGATATCATGCTAGGTAAGTAACAGTAGATGAAATCGGATTAGAGGTTAACTCACACTTTAGCTAATAATTAATGAGACAAAACTTATTGTATAGAATGTCCTCCCAACTGTCCATCTGTCGTCTACATCTGTCGTACAGGTGTTCGAAGACACAGAGCGGAAGTCCCGAACGGTAACCTTCTTTAGTCTCTGGTTCACCCCGCGTTGGATGTCTTCAATGTTGTGAAGTGCTCCCTCCTTTCAAGGCAACCTCCGTCATTGAGAAGTGGAAACAGTCTGCTGGAGAAAAATCTGACAAATGGGAGGGGGAGTTCGATCTCACAGATCGACTTCGAAGGCAGAAACTGCTTCACAGGCAGCGAACAGTGCGCATTCGTATTATCGTGCAACAGAAACCAATTGTTGTTGTGGAACAGTTCTTTCCTGACACGTCACTTGGGGAATACAGACGTCTCATTACTCCTAAATAATACTGGCCGTTCACCGTGGTGCCCTCAGCAACACATTCGTTGTGCATAATTCCAGTAGTGTCGGAAAAAAAAATCAAGGCTAATTGTTTTGAGTGTGTGATTTTTGCAATCAGATTTTCTTCTCCCGGTGAAAAGATGACCTACGCCAATCCATGCTCTCGCGTTTCGGTACACTTCTAGCAGTTTTTCCTAATTTACAGTAAAATTTTGCACACACCCTTACTTCAACGGTTGCCACATGAAAGCAACTATCTGAACTCGAAAGTTTCACCTGCGATTACAACACACTCTAGCGGTCAAAACTGTAAACGCGACTGTTAATTTTATTCCAAGTTCTGTACTGTAAAACAATCGATCTCATTACTTAGCGGGCACACTGTATATGTGTTGAATTTAGCATTTATTGTATTTCATTGCAAGTTCAACGGCTGTCAGCCAAAAAAGTTGGTTTCCTCCAACAACAAACAAAAATGGCTTCTCTTGTTTCTTCCAATGATCATTGCCGAGAAGAACCATGGTGTTTGATGTTAGCAGTGACTTAACATGGATTGCCTCTCTACCGACCAAAATGTCACATGATCTTTAATCTTGTGCCTAATACCTCGTGACATCTCGACAAGATATCTAAAAAACCATTTCTGTTATCAAATATATTGCAAATTACGGTTATCGTTTGGGTCACAGGGATCACGATGTCATTCGTTTTCTGTGCTAAGGAACGCTAGAAATTTATTGCCACGAAGTTTGGTTTACAACGATATTAAACAGAATTCTTATGTGACTCCTGGTACCTTACTACTTGTATTGAGTTACTATCATCCATTTTGTATCTTCGCTACAGTATTTCTTACTTATTCGACAGTTACACTACAGCATGAAAGCCCAACAGCAGGAGCCCAGTTCTTCGAAGCACCTAATTCACACTTTTGCAAATCCAGAGTATGCAAATTCTATAAACCACCGTTTTTCGAACTCTGGTCAACGTTCAACGTTGTACACCAAAATACTTCATCGATTCGAAGAGGGAATACTGGACAGTCACCATTACGTTGCTTTTCAAAAGGAGCAAAATTCAGTTCTTCAAGAAATGCATCAACTGATTCCTGCTAATTCCAGTCTTGTCTTCTCATTGCATTCAATAAGACTACAAGTTAAATAATGTTTGGACAAGAGAACGTGAAAGAGAACACGAAAGATTCGTTAAACAAAGATCGGTTTCCAAATTGTGATATAAAATTACTGTTAATGTTGCACTTTTTATATACAATTACTTTATTGCGCTGATAATGCCGTTATGCGGTTTGTTTTAATTATTTCATCAGCCTTTCTTTTCCTTTTTTTTTGTTGTGTCATTGTTAGGAGTACTCACGAAATTGTTAGATGTATATAGTTGATGTAACTTGGCAAAGCATGGAATGTAAGAATTTTTAAAAACACGAATATTACATATTACTTTCTCTTTATCGCTCGTTAGAGAGTTACTTTACCCGAAAGATATCGATTTAAAGGTAACGTTTGATGCAGTACTATTGTGCATTCCAAATGTGAGACAATTATGCGCAATGAGTGGTAATTTTTTGATAAGTACTCACAGAGTTTTGTATTCTCACAAGTGATATCCTTTATAACATTTTACATCAAATTTAGATCCACATGTGACTCCTTAAAATATTTTCACTTGATATATGATAAATTGCGGACAAATATGCTCGCAACGAACTGAAATATATAAAAAGTTGAAATGTTCTGGTATAAAATAAATGTCAATACGATTTTAGATGGCCGTGTTATTCCTGAAGGTACAACTGTCTTCATCCCAATATTTGCTCTTCATCGCGATGAAGAAGTGTTTCCTCATGCTGACGTATTCGATCCAGAGAGATTCCTTCCGGAACAAAGCTGCCAACGACCTCCTTGTAGTTACATGCCTTTTTCACTTGGTCCCAGGAACTGTATTGGTAATGTAAATAATTTTGTTTTATTTCATTTTTAAAGAAAATGAATTACTTCTCGAATATTCATCCGAGATAAATTACTTCCACCAAGAATGGGTTAGGCGTATACAAAAATGCACAGAATGTATTGCAAAATACTTCACAATTCCCTACGCAACCCCTCCAAGAGTGGTGGAACATCACATTTGAGATATTAAATGAAAAATATGCAACAATTAAAATAAAAAAATAAAAAAATAAATAAAGTAACTGCAAAAAAAATCTAAAATTGAAAATATGTATTAAAATTAAAATTTCTTTGGGGATTAATGAAACTTTTCCAACATTTTGGAGAAATCAAAGGAATATGCTTTTTTAAATATCTTTATCGTTAACTGCATTAACTGCATTCGGTGATAATTACACCCAATTAACTTTATCATTAATTCGGTGAAATCATCACCGAATTACTTCACTACGTAAACCTGAGAAACAGACTAATTTTATCTGAATCGCTTTCAAAACTAACTAACTAAATAAATAAACTCTAATAATTTCTTTACATAATTTTAGTATTATCTCCAATATGTTTTCGGTTTTAAATACTCATATATTTTTAGTTTGAGAGTTAATGTCCTGGCCGATTAGGCTTCATATCTAGCTCCTCTTCATATCTTTTAAAACTCCTTCCTCTGAGGGAGTTGAAAGCATACAACACTCACTGCTACTTTATGTTCCTGCTCTACGTTTCGTGTACTCTACTAACGAACCAAACACGAAGGTGGTAGGAAGGTTCGGTCTCGATCATAGATCGCAATTCTATCGGCAAGATTTTTTGCTAAGTTGGTACATCTGTCATAAGCATCCAGCTGAAAGTGCAAGTCATTCTATCAAGTAGTTTGTTTTATATTATTGTCTTAAGCAAAAGTGTTGTTTGTGTCCCTTAAAATTAATAAAATTGAGTATCGTGCGGTTATAAAATTCTTTGTAAAAGAAGGTTTAACGCCAAACGAAATTCATTCGAAGTTCAAAAACGTTTATGGGCACTTTTCTCCTTCGTTTTTGACAATTAAGAAATGTGTTCCCGAGTTTAAATGTGGCAGTACCAGCCTTGAAGACGATCCACGTGAAGGACGTCCAACAAGTGTAACAACACCAGAAATCATTGATCAATTGCACGGTATGGTATTGCATAACCGGCGAGTGAAAGTGTGTGAAATTGCTGAGGCTATAGGCATTTCAAAAGAACGTGTAGGATATATTTTGTGTCAAGAATTGCATATAAAAAAGCTTTGCGCCGCGCTTGCTCACAACAGGTCAAAAACCACTCGCATGAAAATTTCTGAACACGGCTTGGAGCATTTTAACAAGAACACAATTGATTTTGTGCGCCAATTTATTACTATGGATAAGACATGGATTCAACATTAAACACCACTATCCAAACAGCAGCCAAAACAGTGGACAGAAGCCATTTCTTCAGCGCCATATAAGACAAAGTGCGTTCCATCAGCAGAAAAGGTCATGACATCGGTGTTTTGGGATGCTAAGGACATTTTTTTATTAATTATCTTGAAAAGGGTAAAACAATAACCAGGGAATATTATTCCTATCTTTTAACTAGACTAGACAAAATAAATCGTTATTAAAGACCAGGTTTGCAGAAGAAGAATTCATCTCTTACATCAGGACAATGCACCTGCACACAAAGGTGTTTTGGCAAAGGGAAAATTAAGGGATCTGCATTATGAATTGTTGGAACATCCACCCTATTCCCCAGATTTGGTTTCCTCTGACTTCTATCTCTTCCCAAAACTAAAACTCTTCCTCGCTGGTCAGTGTTTTTCTTCGAATCAAGAGTGATTGCAGCTGTAGAGGGGTATTTTGCATATCTTACTGAGAACCGCTACAGGGACGGGATAATGGGGCTGGAGCATCGCTGGATTAGTCTTACGGGAGATTATGTTGAAAAATAAAAATAAATTTGAAATTATTAATTCGTTTTTTCATTGTTAGACGGAGACTATTTCAGACCACCCTTGAATAATCCAGTGGTTCTCACCACATCACTATTTTCGTGCGTTAAAAGTCGTTTTTCTGTTCCTACCATTGGCCTCTTCCATTACAGAAATCATTTTAAATAGCCTTTGACCCAAAATATTTTTCACTATTTTTCATATTTTTGTTATATTAATATTGTAATACCGATTTATCTTTAACTCGTAAAGATTATTATGAGATAAACAACGTTCTTAACGCGTGGTATGAAACATAATTAAAACTATTGTGCATTATTTTTAGGGCAATCTTACTAAAATAAATTAAGGGTATACGTAACAGCCTATTCAGTAATATATCTTTTAAATAAGTCCGTATAAGTTATGTTTGTTTAATTTTTCAGGTCAGAGGTTTGCTATGCTCGAAGAGAGGATTGCTTTAAGTCACATTTTTCGAAGATTCACCGTTCTTTCTCCAGACTCTCCAGATCAAATCAACTGCGAAATACCAGTTGCTTTAAGACCATGTGAGAAACTTCGTATACAATTTAGATTAAGGCAGAGCACTTAACTCAGCAATGCCTCACTTATATCCATAATATAAGACTTATTGTTATTGCCTACCTTCTTCTTCTAATTTCTACCTTTTGTACTGTGCAAGCCTTGAGAAAGGCTTGCACAGTATAAAAAAATGGTAAATGCAAAAAAATGCTTAAGAATACAAAAAAAAAAAACGTTAGTAGCTGCTAGGTAGCTAAGGTAACACGTCCGCGTGACATTTTTACTGAGTATCATGAGCACGCGTTACATGCAAACGCATAATATGATTATTCGCGTACTGTTGTTCTGTTGACCTGAGGGAATTAATTAGATTTTTCCAAGTATCGTTCAGTATGGCCCTTGATTTTTGTTTAGGTTTCTGCCTGTACGTAACACTACTGCTGCTTCTTTAAATAATCGATGTCTGTAATCTTCGTCTACGTAGGGCATAGAGCTGTTATTCCAGTCTATAGTGTGGTTCCAAGTTGAAAAGTGATGTGCTAACCCGGAAGTGGTCGTTCTGTTGTGATTTACATCGCCAACATGTTCTTTCTGTCTTATTTCCAGGCTTCTCGAAGTTTGTCCAATGTAGGAAAGACCACACGTGCATGGAATATTATACACACCTGGATATTTATAAAATGGAACACTGTCTTTACGAGATCTTAGAACCTGTCTGATGCTAGTAGTTGGTTTAAATACAACCCTAATGTTATGGGCCTTTAACAAGCTCGCAATTTTTGTGGAAATTAAACCCATAAAGGGGATGACTGCTGTTGAAATTTGCTGGGAAACTGTTCTTTCTTGTTGGTTATCTTTGTATAGAAATAGAAATTTGTTGGTGATGTTTCGAGGATAACCATTTTGTGATAGTGTTATAGCGAGTTCTGTGTGAACTTCTTCATCGTCAGAGATAAAGTTTCTAGCTCGATTTCTCAACATGTGGATGATGCTCTGTTTATGTGACCTATGATAGTTTGAAGAGTAATGTAGATATCGTCCAGTATCCGTAGGTTTTTTTGTAAATTGAAAGTTTGATATTGTTACCTTGTCTTTTAACTAGTATATCCATGGAAGTATAGCTGTTCGTTGTTTTCTACTTTTAGAGTAAATTTGATTTTATTGTGGAGTGCATTGATTCTATTGACAAACATATGTAAGTTTATCCATGTTGTCTTGCCATATGATGAAGATATCGTCTACATATCTCCACCATATTGAAGGTTTAGGAGTAATGCTCGTAAACATTTCAATTTCAAATTTCTCGATGAAAAGGTCTGCACATGGTGGTGACAGAGGGCTGCCCGTGGCTAGGCCTTCTAATTGTTTGTATACCTTGTTGTATACAAACAATCAAATTTCTTCAAACCAACTTTGAAGATATTTGATTGTAGGCCTTTGATAATGTTCATGACTTCTTCTACTGGTACATTCGTGAACAAGGAGACTACGTCTAGACTGGCCATTATGTCTGTTTGTGTTATCTTCACGTTTTTGAGTTTGTCAACAAAGTGTTGAAAATTTTTTATGTAGGATTCTGTTTGTCTAATTTTTCCCTTAAGTAAGTTCTCTAGGTGCTTAGCCAATAGGTAAGTGGGTGAGGACCTGCAATCCACAATCGGACGAAGTGGCACATATTCCTTATGCACTTTAGGCGCCTCATACAGTCTAGGAATAATGGGATGTGAGGATTTAAGTTTTCCTTTTAGTCCTTCAGGCCAAGTATTCATGTTACGGATCAGGATGTTTGTCTCATTATGGTTCTTCATGGTAGGATCTCTGTTGAGGATTTTGTACATGGACCTGTCAGATAGCAAGTCGTTTATCTTCTTGAAATACTCTTTTGAATTTAGGATGAGGGTGGCATTCCCCTTGTCTGCTTTCGTTATTATTATTTCTTTGTTCTTCCTCCAGTTCCGAATAGCGTTCCTATCATATGGAGTGGTATTCAGTTTTGGTTGTTGCTGTTGCTAGGATGATCGTGCTTTGGAATCTAATATCCTTGGCTACAACTTGTGGTAGTGGCTAGAGACTTTTTTCAATTCCACACATATAAAGTCCATTTTAGGAATGTAATTTGGAGTGATTGAAAAGTTAAAACCTTTCTTTAGTATATTTTATTCATGTTTCGAAAGGCAGTGATTCGAAATGGTGAAAATCACTTTGTTATCTGGGAGGCCTTTGTGTGTCTAGTATTTTTTCTTGTAAAGTTCTTCAATTTTTCTAATTTGCATGTAACGCGTGTTCATGATACTGAGTAGAGATGTCACGCGAACGTGTTACCTTAGCTACCTAACATCTACTAACGTTTTTTTTGTATTCTTAAACCTTTTTTGTATTTATCATTTTTTGTACTGTGCAAGCCTTGAAAAAGCTAGTCAGTTACTAGCGAAACCGGTAGGGAATTTTGTACGAACATACGTAGGAATTAAAAATCTATGGTCAGTTTAACAATAAGTCTTATATTTTGTAACATTTTATGACCAGAAACATGTATAATGTATATCCATAATGTTCAATCATTTCTTTTTATCAACAAAATGTTCTATTTTGCCTAATGAATACAAATCTACTAAGTGGAAGTGACTGTAGGTTACCTCCTGCTAATAAAGAAACAGCTAAATAAGCCACACATCTGAATGCATCAAACATATACATTCGCAGAGTTCAACGTGCATTGTTTTAAGTTATTTCGATGCAAATGTTAATAACGATCGTATATGTAACATCAGGACAATGTTGTTCAGTCTAGAAAATCTGCATACAACACGAAACATCGAAAACTTTCAAATAATTTCAGGCTTCCATTGCATCAACCACACCCCCATCAACTAAAACACCTTTACACAGTGTGATACCAAAAAACATTATTGAATGGAGAAGGTAACTCAACCATCCTGCTCCAGATATGCAATGGAATTTTTCCATGTTGCTGTAATGAAAGACTATATTCCCTCACCCACTCATTCTAATAAAAAGCTCCGATCATTATGTAACTTTTCGTTTCACACTATGATGAAATGTGACAAAATAGCTCAAGATAATGAAAATATCAGCATGATTTTCCAGTTTAATCATTTCTTAAATTGTCCCTTTTTTATGCAAACATATTTTAATAAATCCAAACCTAATTTGAAAGATACAAAGGCAAATATTTGCAAACAGGACACATCAACTAAAGACGAGGAAGGTCTTGTGAACTCAGTTATTCTTTCCTTCCAGTTCTTGAGCACTAAAGCAAATCATTTCCACTCCATATCAACTACAGATGACTGTATTCCTCTTCCTCTGCTCTTGCATACAAAAACAATAGAAGAGTCTTTCATAACTTATTCTGGTATAGATGGCATTCCCAAATTGTCTCAAGTTTGGTCCTCCAGAATTAACAATATCCTACTACGTCTCTACACCTATCATAGAAAAGTCTAGCATTTGCGTTAAAGCAAGAATGCAAGTCCATAGTTAGTGAATCCTTCCCCCCTCCAAAAACCGAAGACTCAGAGAATGCTCAACTCTGCAGCTTTTGCCTCATATCCCTCGGATTAGAGTCTATAAAAACATGGAAAAGGGATAACAGGAATTAATTTCACTACTGAAACGCCTGCAGATTAGTTATTTGCCATTAACAATACAAACTTTGGAAAAAATCAACGAAAGTGTTTGGGAAACTCCTATTATCGCACTTGATATTTTCGAGGAATTTGAGAGTACTATTATCTGAGTTGACAGTCTAAGGTGTGCCTCTTTTTTTATGCACTGTAGACGTCTTAGCAACTCGATCGCCAGTTGTGTGCAATGTTTCCTCACTATGTGTCATGAAGAATTATTTCTTTAGTTTCCCCAACGATGCTGGATTGTAACCCAAACTATATACTTACTTAACTAAAAACTATGTTTGGTAAAGAGTCAATTGTTGTGTCAATTTTCTCTATAAGTTTAAGTCATCAATATACGAAAAATATATACAAGAATTTTAAGAATTTCATAACCGAGGTTTGTTTTCTTGAAAATAATGGACAAGCCATCAATGACACGTTGAAAAATAATAATGACAAAAAAATTACATTCTAAAATTTCGCTTCTAATAGTAACATCTCCAAATTCATCTTTATTAACTATAAAACTGCTTGTCCATGTTTTCTTGCAGCATCCAGAATGGAAAATATCTTTTTGCTAATTCTGATGATCAATAATAATTGAGAGTCCAAGAGTGTGGGAGCGAATCATATGCTTTATCCTCCCCCCCCCCCCATTTTAATATTATTCCTTTGTTCCATCAGATAAATTTCATTATTTGATAGATAACATCACGCAAAATTTGTAATAATTGCATTAAATAAGTTGCAAAGTTTGCTAGCATAATATTGAACAATATTTGTTTGGAGTAGCACTCTTATAGATAATTAGGAAAGCTACTCGGCCGATATCATCGACTCATCCAGTGAAGCATTATCCTCAATAGATGATATACATATAAGATAATTAAAGGGTTATAATCAAATATTTCGACTTTTTGATGCTTCAAATAGAATCTACATAATTAATCTTTGCGAATTTTTAATTCTAACTAGTCCAGTGACCATTTGGGATTCTGTTTCTTTAATACGAGAGACGTTTATTTATTTTTAAGAAGCATCAGCGTTTATCGTAAATAAATGCCGTGTGTTTGTGTGACAAGCCAAACGAGTCAATTCTGACGTTTCTCGAGTATGTGTCTTCTTTATCATCTTCACTTCCAGGATTAAGCACTTATTTGTTCTTTCTTCTTGATCTTTCCACCACACAGCTGGATTCCTGTTTATCTCTCCCTCCCTTTTTCTCTTTCCGTTTGGCCTATATTTATCTACCTCTTTTGGTAGACGATATCCTTCCATTCTAAATAGATGCTCTTTCCATTTCTTGATATTTTCATTTATGGTGCAAACTTCAAGCAATTTAATGACTTAAAATCTCATTTCTGTAGCTTGTATTTTACTTTTATCTTTCTTTTTAACATTCTATGTTTCTGAAATATCTAACAGTAACCATTGTTTTATATAATTTTATTTGCGTTTCTCTTGTAGTTTTTTTATTGAGTGTTCTTTTAATTGTTCCATAAATTTTCTAAAAGTTCTTTCTTTTACCAAAAATCTTTTTTTCAATCATGGTTTAATGAAGAGGTGAATGGTACAGCTAAGCTACGAGTATAGTATTTTAAAAGATTTTGTGTCTGTGTGTGTGAGAAAGAGAGAGAGAGAGAGAGAGAGAGAGAGAGTCACACAGAGTTAAGAAACTTTCAATACAATGCAGTATGTAGATTGCAGTATAATGTAAACAATTAATTAATGAAACCAATCGATTCTTTCAGACAAGGTTGTCTTTTCGTTTAGTTTTCAAGTGAACATTATTAATAATTTTCAATTTTATATGAATTTCATTAAAATAAAATTAAATTAAAATATCATAAGTAAGCTAAGCATATTGCAAATAAATAATATGGAGAACATCGGTATGGAGAAAATATGAAATAGATTCGATATGCCCAGACTATGACACTAACGGTATAAATAATTGTTTGACTAGTTAGCTCTACGAAGTTTAATGCTTTATTTTAAAAATATATTTCCTAAAACAGATAAATATGACACCTGTTCAAGGGAGTGAACCTTATGCAGATCCGGAGTTCATAATTATGTACAGAGAACGTATGGTCGCCATGAAGGTATAAGTAATACAATTTTATGTTCTTCTTCTTGTTGTTATTTCTTTAGTAATCGCTGTGTTTATGTCATCTGGGAAACATATTTGTTCGTGCGGGTAAAGCAGGTATTGCTTGGTATATTTGTACAGAATTTCTTCCCTACTATCATGATTTAGGTTTCAGAATGTTTGATCCCTTTCTGACCCACGAAACATATAAAAACTATCATTCGGAACGTAAGTTTATAAAATAATAGAAATATATTGCTTTTTATTTTTATTTCTTCTCCTTAAGAAACATTATTATTATGTTCTATTCATGCTCAGATATCAATGCTCAGTCTGGTGAGAACAGATATGTCAAAACAGTGAAATAAACCTACTTATGTTAAATTAAAATGGAATGTAAGTTAAACAATCATTTTTATATAAATACTTCAGTCGTACTTCAAAATTATTTTTGTTAAATCAGTTTTGTTGCGTAAAATTTCCAGTCTTTCGTCAAATAAAGCAACTAGCTAGAGAACAAGTTAACCAGAAAAAACACTATTATTTTCAAACGGCAATGACTAAAACATATTACAATTGATATTAATATTAATTGTAATATGTGTTCACGAGGCCGGTTTGCATGCTTGTGGGATGAAAAACCCCAGATAAACTGGGCGGGAAAACCCTGCTGTCCACGCCCAAGACCGGCTAACTTGGCTATGGCTGAGGAAAATCCTTAAGCTCCTCACGTCGGCGACGGGAATCGAACCTAGGACACTCCTTTCCTCAGGTATATAGTTGCGAAGCGCAAAGCCACTAGGCTATCCGCGCAGACACTTAGTCATTAGTGCAACATAATGATGATTTGGCGTGCATGAGTGCGTGGGTATGTAGGTATATGCTTCAAAGCAAGAGAGAGAGAGAGAAACTTCGTCTTTCTTTCTAATATCGAACACTTTCTCCTTCATCTTGAAGACAGCAAGAAGCCTTTATGGATTATTTTTTCTGAAGAATTTTATACTTCTCCCAGTCACATAAAGTTTCTTCTCTAACTCTAAGATTTGTTGCATAGTGTTTTAAGATTTCTTCATTAAGAAAGCGAAATTCATGACAATACGACGACTCATAATGGATTAAAATTATTGGATTTAAAATTGATGAGAAAAATAATTTAATCTTCATTTTGGTAAAGTGGAATTTATTATAGTTATATGTTACAAAAATGAAAAGTGTTTGAAATTTTTCTGCCTCAAAATATGAACTATGAACGTATATCATAATCAATTATCTGTTCTTGAGTTGTTTCATACAGATTCACAGATAGTATTATGAATTCGATGAGTCGACGTCACTAATAATTCGCATAGAATGTGAGCACAAGGGCACTCTCTCTCTCTCTCTCTCTCTCTCTCTCTCTCTCTCTCTCTCTCTCAAACACACACATATATACACACATTTAATGCCTTAGTTGATGAGCCACTTCCCGTTGCAACATATGTACACTGCAACGTACTAGAAAACAAATCATGCATTTTTTCTTTTCATATTATTATAATTTTCTTCGGCAATATTGTTATATTTATATAATCCATAATAAATGCAATAATAAAACATTGCAATCATTGTAATATAATGATGCACTCATATACATTGTATAGTAGTTACATGAATAAAGTTAATTCCTCACCAAGAGGGCTCAACCACCGCTAAGAGGCGGAACAGGAACGGGGGAACCCCACACAAATAAATAAAATGAACAAACTGAAATAAATTAGATGATATGCATATCAGCAGGAAATCCTTACGAAATAGATAATCTATAAGAAAAACAGAGAAAAGATGGATAAAATATAATGAAAACAATGTAGATTACAGACTAGCATTAAAGTGTCTAGTAAAGAAAGGATTATCGAAAATGAGAGAAAATTGGTGAACCGTTTGTTTGATGTATAACAGCCGAAGTAGCGAATGACATGGAGGCTATTTAATTACCGGTAACTATGTCTGTCAAAGGAACATGTTCATCTGGCCGGTTGCTCTCATTATTGTAGATGGAAAAAGAAAACAGACTTTCCGAGTGCAGATCCTGTCGTAACTATATGAGAAGTGCTAACTCACCAGTTGAAAATCCCTTACAAAGGTTCTTAGTATCATTAATGGAAATCGAACCTAGATCATTCCAGTCAAAGGGCATTGTCAATACAATCTGAACTAAAATGGAAGCTCCATTGAATATGAAGACACATTTGGCAAATCTAAAACAGGGAATATGAGAGAAACGTACGCGTTATTGAAGGGTTATTGTTTTGAAATTATAACTGAAACAACTAAGGCCGACACGAGTGCACTATGTCAGTTAATGAGTGTTTGTGCTTAAAGGAAACGTACGGGATAGATACAGAGGAGATTTTTCAAATTGTCTTGAGAAGTAAAAGAAAGAGGAGGGATCCGTGGAAGTCATAAGTGTAAACTCAGGATATTAGAGAAAGGCGAAAGGTAACATAATATGTTACTTAAGGAAGGTAAAGCATTTCATCCACTCCTCGCCTTCCATATATATCGAAATATTTCTCATTTGATAATATTTTATAGACCTCTAATGTATCATCCCGCTTTCTCCTATTTAACAGTGTCTGCAGTCCGCATACCTGGAATGTATATTCCATAATTCCAATAGCATCTGTGCACTCTCAAACAGCTACTTGATCTTATCCGAACCCAGGAGAAGAGATCTACCAAATGTGCCGTTTTCCAAGTGCGATATTTTAATAAATTAATGTATGTTAAATAACATCTAAACATTAATTTACATACAAGAGAAATAAACATAAACGTTGAGAGAATATTGTCAAGAGAATCAGCTTATTAAAAGTAATATTACTTCTGCAGATTTTTCTGAGAATTTACCGACATTTCAAGATCCTGAATATTCGTTATTCCAAATATTTGTTTAACAAATTTAATTTACATACTTTTAATATAATTTCTACCTTGTCTTATCGCTGCAGTTTAACCTTCTAAGGAAGTCTAGCATTCCTGCCGGCAAAACCTTTTCTATTGTTGTTGTTGAAGTGATTCATAAGCCGAGGTGATTCAGTATAAACCTCGTCAATGGCAGAGTAGCGTTTGCCCCGAGTCATTCCTTCAGGCACAAAATTCAGCAGCATGCTCGAAATCCATCCTTCAGGTACTTAACCTGCAATGACTTCGTTATTATTATAAGCTAATATAATAAACTTAATATTTGATTGTCCTTCAGTTGGACGAAAATGAGTGAGATGTTGGCTTCATTTGAGATTTCATCACACCCTTTGACGGTACCCTTTTTCAGTATGCTCTTTGACGAAATAATGTTCATTCGTTTCAATTTTCATAGATACGAATGATGTTCGTTACCTATATCCGATCTGATTCTTGTTTCACATCTTGCAGAATACGAACCAAACACCAAAAGCGAAAACACAACTCTCTTAATCAGTGTGTGTTTGGCTTACAATGGGTTTGAAGGTGGAAACGACACGTATTCCCATTGACTACGTCTGCGCGTTGTGCGGAAGCTTTGAAATTATCCTTTTACCTTTTACATAAGAGATACGATGCAAAAGAATCCTGTGGTTAATACTCCGCTGAATGCCTTGTTCTTAACTGTGTAATAAAATTTTATTACGGTATTTTTGAAAAATAGTTCTAAAATGTTATTCATTATTTAAAACAAATTTAAACAATTTTTATTAAATGTAAATGGTTGAGTAGGTACTTAGGCATCCGAAAGCAACATCTGGAGCTATTTCAACGAGAGTACTAACTTTCGCAAAGTTCACGTTTTCGTGCAAATAGTGGCATATCCCACGAAATTGAGATACGGCTGTATTATTAATAGCGTGCTATATGCATGAAATACCAGATTCTTTTTTCAAGACTAATTACTATGAACCATCGACGAATTAAAAAAAAATCAATTTCTTCACGAAACCAATTAATTTGATTCGTTTGCATTGTTATGACTTTAATCGAATTAATTTTAATTATTCATTCAGAGAAATTATATATTTTTTCATTAAAATTTCCCGGGGTTAAAGGGAGTTCGGATGCAATAGAAAAGAATTAAAAATCAAAGGATTTAAATTCGTTTTTGATTACTATTAATGCAAGACATTTGTAATTCAATTAAACACCCTATTTATGTTATTCATAATGATTTAAAATCAGAAAAGAGATTAATCGATTTTTTTTGATCTCTTTCTGTGACGAGAGGAACAATTTGACCAAATTGTTTTCCATTCTTCACATTAAGAGTTTAAAACATCGGCTTAAAAATGGCGCTTTCATTATATTATGCGGAGCTTATGATTATCCCATTCAATGTTTTTTTTATTTAATTATTATTATCACTCCTACATGCTGAGATGAAATTTTAACATCAAATTAAAAAGTTGAAAAGTTTTGCAGGCTATCTGCCTAAAAAAAAAAAAAACTCTAACCCTAATCCTAATCTTGTATGAAAAGAAATACGCTTAAAATATACAATGCTCAGCAGGACCTACATTCTTATATGGCAGCGAAATTTGGACAATAAACAAACAAGATAAAAAAAAAAGAATAAAAACCATTGAAATCAGATTCATGGGAAAAACTACAAAAATACACATTATTAAAACCAAAAAAAGAATGACGATAATTTAATAATTAAATATATAATCAGTAGAAGAAAAACTAATCAAAATTAAATAGATTTAAATAAACTAAAACTGCAGTTTTGAACATGCATAAGTTTAATTGTGTCCAGAAGAACGCAATGTCATTCTTATTGTAAGATATTTAATTACAGTGTGCATTTTTAATAGAAAATTATTTTCTTAAATGCTTGAACTTTAATGAACAATTAAATACAAGTGTCGTTTTCTTTCGTAAAATTTACAAAATATCCCATTCCTATCCGTATTTTCCTCTAACTTAATTTTGCACTGAGATTATACATTAAAAATGAGACTGGAAGAGATTGTAGGAGATCATCTGCATTTTGTGTTATAGTGATGATATTTTGACATGTATAAATAAAGCAATAAAATTTGATTCCCATGATACGTCATTTCCTGCAAAAAGTATGAACAAGTTTATTTAATAAAAACCGAAAATGAAGTCTAAGTGACTGAGAAAAAAAAGAGAAAAATGAGTAGGAGATTATTTCTTGTTAATTTTAATAATCATCAAGAGTGCCTGTTCCAATTTAAAGAAAACACACTAGCTCACGTTTGGTATATATAGCAGTTATTCAAGTATGTAACTAAGTCATTCACTATGTTGAAACTAGTCATTTCAGCCAAAAAAGATTTGAAAGCAGAAACAAAAAAAATAAATTAAAACAAAAGCTATAGACAGTTAAGCTGACTCATAGTGGGATAGACCAAGTATAACATCTTCGAGTAAAGTGCCATTTAATCGTTAATAAATGGAAAAATATAATAGAAATATATACCCTTTATACATGTGAACTATCATAGTTAAATTAAAAACCACTAGATACTGTTTAATTATCATAGGAATCTATGCCTCTGAAGAAGGCAGGAAACCGAAGAATTCTGGACAATTATACAAGGAACTTCAAAATTAAATGCAATAAAAATGACTTTATATTAGCAGGAGATCTCTATGAGAATTCGAAGTAATCTAATCCCCTACGGTTTAATTATGTAGGAAACGAATTGTTAATAACAAGTAAAAAAAACTATTCGACGTTTGCATTTCCAATGATTTTAAAATAACTACGACATTATCCCGAATAAGAAAAAAAAGAATAAAAAAAAGTCGTCGAGGAGAAAGATCTGTAATTGATTATATAATTATTCATCAGAAACTATTCCACGTGTAAGAGATGAACATGTTTACGAAGAAATGAATTTGTTTTCTAATCAGTATTTAGTAGCCTCTATCTGTACTGTATCTATATTTAAAAAGGCAGATTGATCGGATACGGATAAAACAGAAGAGTAATTTCTCTAGTAAATACATGTTACAAATAAATTTTCAATAACATACTTGGAAACTATTTCAGTGTACGCTCAAAAGACAGTGTATATCTTCACGTTTATCATACACGTACTTAGAATATTATTTTAATGTCGCCTGAAGTTGAAATTTATACAGCTTGAGGTCTTAGGTGAGAAGTAGCATCGCGAGGACAATAGCAAATGAAGAGGTAGCTGTTAATGCAACACACATGAATCAGTGTTAATGAGAGTGATAATATCTCATTATTATCAAAGCCAGGGTGAAATTACTTCACATTCGCCTTGACTTTGATCAGATACTCTAGCGATACTGCCCTGGTATTACTAGCATCCACAAGGACGCTACTGGTGCCAGGGAACCTACCTTACTGTAGATACGGCAAGGACCACTATTGAAGGCAATCAGCCAAGGAAAATACTGAAGCCTTGAAGGCTTGAGCAATATTACGAAAATGTCCGGCACAGATTTTACTTCCAAATAGGTTAAACCTGTAGGTTTTAAATAATAATACATTGCTTATTATTATTATTATTATTATTATTATTATTATTATTATTATTATTATTATTATTATTATTATTATTATTATTACTACTACTACTACTACTATAAGTCTAGTCACCGACTGGAGGAATTTTTTTCTAGCCCATTTTTGACCGGTTCCCGAGTTAGTTAGTCGCACGGGTGAGCGGTTTTTTTATCCCCCGAAACTCGGGTTTTTCGCCCCGGAAACTCAAGAAAATCGACCGCAGTACCCACATTATTTCAGACAGTAACATATCCTCTTAGGGCTAGATACCAAGAGATGGCAGCACGTGTTTGCCAGCCTCTTGATCGGGGGCTGCATATAATTAGTGATAGACATGGGCCAGCTATCTCTGATTGGCTACCGGTGGAGATTGAGCTGCCTCCTCAGTCTCCAAAAGCTAGATAGGGTATAAAGTCCTCGCCTACTCCCTATAAGGGGAATAAAAGGCGTTAGCTGATTTTTTATTATTAATCATCATGGGATGGATTTTTATTAAAATCTAAGAATATTAAGCGACAGGAAGTACCTTAGGCCCTATCCTACTAAAATTAATAAACAAAATATTTAAAACAGGACAGATACCATGTATGTTAAAGACTGCCATAATCACACTCATATACAAACATGGAGAAAGAAATTTAATCAGCAGACCCACAGCAACACTGCAAATTATCAATCGAATTATGGAGAGAATGGTAATAAAGAAACTCACAGCATATACAGAGAACGTTCGTATTATCTCCAAAACACAATACGGTTTTCAGAAAATTAAGGGAACGGCATCTGTCTTAGAAGACTTTACGGACATAATTGATACCTCCTTAGACAAAAACAAAATTGCCATGGTAGTCTTTATCGATTTAACTAAAGCATTTAAGACACACGCGCGCGCGCACACACACACACACACACACACACACGCAAGCACACACAAATACGCACCCATCAAATCTTATTAGAAAAGCTGAGACATGTTGGAATAAACGGTCCTCTGCACTGGTGATTTACAAACTACCTACAAAATAGAAAGCATATCACACGTATAGGGTAAAACCGAAACAGAGAGCTGCCAGTAACCTGTGTAGTGCCAAAGGGAGCTGTACTCTTCCAACTTTGAGAAAAAGATGATTAATATCAACGATATTAATCAGCAGCTTTCTCTCAAAGGTAAGATATTCCAATACGCAGACGATACAGCTATAATATTCATCCATAATAATGCAAGAAGAGCACAAACAAATATATAGCATGACATAAATCTGCTCATAGACTAGCTCACCAAATTCTCCCATATACCTAAACTCGGATAAGACAAAATTGATGATATTCAGAAATCACTGAATCACCCAGTTGATAACAAATATATAACCATCCAACATCCATTCTGCAACATAAAAAAACACACAGACCAGTAAAACAACTGCAATCACTTAGATTGAAACAATACGATACCTTGGAATTTACTTCGATGCAGATATGAACTGGAATAGCCACATAAACCATCTACACAACAAACTCCGAACAATGTGGCAAACTCTATCGGTTAAAAGACATAGTTCCCACATGCCTAAAACTATACAATTCAATATGCTAAAATATACTAACATAAGATATGACAACGTATGCTTTCTGTGCACCCTACAAACTAAATAGATTAATATCGTTACATTACGAAATGATAAAACTGATCTTTTGTAAACAAAGAGGCAATATCAAATTTATATACACTGCAATCTCAGAACACAAAATACTAATAACAAAACACTTAAGTCGCTATGCAGCTTTGATAAAACATTTCTTCGATGCCAACTATAAGACAGTCAGAAATACATACCGTATAACAAGACCTTAGACAACTAATTATATCAGAATTACTACGGAAAGGCCACACGAAGCGTGTGCATCTCAGACATGCTAAATAAATAAACTTTTAAATACTGGTACTTTGCAAACTACAACAGCTTAAAAAGAGCCTTAAGGAAATACTATGAACAAGAAATATGCAACCTACACATGCCTTGCAAACTTAATGAAACACAATATATTATTTCATGCTTTCCAGTTGGAAATGAGACCTATAAAACGTCATCCTACTTCACACGAGACAGAGCAACCAAACCAATAAATAATAACTAACTGTTATCCTAAGATAAGCATAATAAATAAGCTTCGAGGATTAAATCTGAGAAATTACATCTCACCCAAGATCAACGGAGAAAAAAGTGAAAAAAATCATATATTACATTTAAGTCCTGCAGTTACATCGATGAAGTACATTAATTCAAAATTGTAAACATATATAACTCATCGTTAAATGTATAAATGCTGTATTTTCAGAAACAATAAATTGCTAACTACAGTAACTACTGTTAATGCATTATACAGAAAGAAAAAGAAAATATGTTCGAATTTCATTGTTACAAAAGAAAAAAAAACAGAAAACTTAATTGTCTGTTTTTTGCTTACTTGGGAAAAGGATTACAATCTAGCTTATAAAATTGCTTGGTATCTGTAACATAGCATATACCCAAGGTAAAAAAACTTTTTACATCTTACGCTCATCCTGAGATTTTTATTTAATAAGATCAAAGCACCTTGAGGCAATTTGTTCACGTAAAATTTAGAAGATCTGTATTAATTCAACCTTGGCATTTTTTGGGTCTGGCTCCCACTTACGAGACCTCAATAAAGGTCGAAACCGATCAATGTAGTGGCTCTTGCCTTTAATACATAGCATCATACATCTCCGCAAGGGGATGTGCTGTGCATTAGGGGAAAATACAAAGGAAAATGATCGGACTTACTCCACCTTTACCACGAGTTGGCTGAGACTTGAACTACGTTCAGGCGCAAACTTACTTACTTCTGTGTTTGCTTACTTGTAAAAAAGGATTAAAACCTAGCTCATATAATTGCTTGGTATCTTTAACAGAAGTAAACCTGTTGTAAATATGCAATCATATGTGTTCTAAACATATAATCACAATATGTAATCATAATTTTAATAATAAAAAAGGATTGGATTTAAAAAAAAAATTGTAGTCAATGTATGTATGTGTGCAATGTATGTATGACATGTAATTTAAATATAGCATAACAATATGTAATCATAATTTTAATAAAAAAATATTATTAAAAAAAATCACACCACCATGGAGACAAAGATTTTCCTCATATGCACGATTCATCACACCGTGAGTTAAATACATTTGCATTTTCTTCAGACACTACACTCTCAGGCAATGTATTAATTCCAGTTAATAACCAAACTCCCTATACAGCTTACAGGAATGACCAGTCGTTATTCCCCCTTTTTTCCGCTATACTGTGTAAAACCTCATTCGCATTAATATATATAATAGCTTTTCATAATCATATTCCGCTCGTTCTTCTCTAATTCACCACTGGATAGGAGGAGAACCAAACTGAACCAAATTCAAGCAGGATGAGATGCTGTAGAGTGTTCAGGAACTATTGAATAAGTTGATTTCTGATCGCTGAAATGTGGAATATGAAACAGATTGAGAGAATACAAATTGCATAGCCTGCAATTTGGTTAAAATAAATAGAAAAAACTTCTGGTCAAGAAATAGTAGTTTCGTTTTCAGAATGTACAATTAGTAATCGGATTGATCAGTTCGAAGGAAAGAACATTTTAAGAAAGTTAGTAAAGGTAACAATCCGATATAGAAATTTCAGTGATGGATATATATATATATATATATATATATATATATATATATATATATATATATATATATATATATATATATATATATATATATATATATATATATATTTTTTTTTTTTTTATGAAAAATATTGAATGACTAGAACCGAGATTTAATTAAAAAGGTTTTAATATAAACACACTACTAGTTTCGGCCTGTAACAGCCTTCTTCAGGTGACATTATAAAAGAAAAAACACTAAACATTGAGGGTTAAAAGACTATGAACATCATAGACAGTCTTTATACATAATTAGCATTAAAACGTTGTAGTTGTATTTGAAGCTGTTCTTTCATTTGTTGCATTGTTGGGAGAGTGCGTGCTTGCTGCATCACGTGAACGCCAGTACATGATTACAGCTGAATGACTATCCGGGAGGTTGTAGCTTAAGTTGTTATTTAGATGAACAGGATTGAAGATGATTTCTCTCGATTCCACAATTTTTCTCTCTATTTCGTCACTGCAACGGAAGATGTTTGTAGATTTTTCCCAGCAGACTTTGTGACTTTGGTAATTATCATTAGGATTAGCCGAGAAGAGGATATGACTTGATAATGCACTTGCTCGCTGTCTCTTGTAAGTAATGTCTCTCATGTGTTCTTCCATACGCATTTCGACAGATTTGTCTGTCTGCCCGAAATAAGGAATATCGTAGTCACATAATATTTTATATACGCCAGGGTATTTGAGTTGATGATGACAAGGTTTTGGGTGGCTAATTAAGGAACGGATCTTTGGAAGTGGAGTGAACAAGGTTCTGATATTGTATTTCTTTAGAACTTTTGCTAATTTATGTGAAACAGTACTTATGTAAGGAATAGATATATTGCTTTTGAATCTATTTGTTTCTTCTGAATGATGTCTGGGAGGATTAAGAAGGAATTTGTTAATGATTTTCTTGGAATATCCATTAACTTCGAAAGAAGTTTTCAGATGGTTTATTTCTGTAAGCAGTTCATTTGGATCATCAAGAAGAGAAAGGGCTCTATGTCCCAAGGTGGAAATTATTCCAAGCTTATGAGGAGGGAAATGATGAGATTGACTGTGCAGATATCTGTTGGTATGTGTGGGTTTTCTATATATCGATATTTTTAGTTTACCAGCAGAAGAGCGAGTCAGTTTGACATCAAGAAAAGGCAAGGAATTATCCGTTTCAAGCTCAGCAGTAAACTTAATACTTTGATGTCGGCTATTGAGATGTTCGAGAAAAACCATAAGGGATTCATGTCCATGGCTCCAAACAATGAAGACATCATCCACATAACGTTTCCAAACTTTAGGTGTTAAAATAAAATATTTCGGGCAGACAGACAAATCTGTCGAAATGCGTATGGAAGAACACATGAGAGACATTACTTACAAGAGACAGCGTGCAAGTGCATTATCAAGTCATATCCTCTTCTCGGCTAATCCTAATGATAATAACCAAAGTCACAAAGTCTGCTGGGAAAAATCTACAAACATCTTCCATTGCAGTGACGAAATAGAGAGAAAAATTGTGGAATCGAGAGAAATCATCTTCAATCCTGTTCATCTAAATAACAATTTAAGCTACAACCTCCCGGATAGTCATTCAGCTGTAATCATGTACTGGCGTTCACGTGATGCAGCAAGCACGCACTCTCCCAACAATGCAACAAATGAAAGAACAGCTTCAAATACAACTACAACGTTTTAATGCTAATTATGTATAAAGAATGTCTATGATGTTCATAGTCTTTTAACCCTCAATGTTTAGTGTTTTTTCTTTTATAATGTCACCTGAAGAAGGCTGTTACAGGCCGAAACTAGTAGTGTGTTTATATTAAAACCTTTTTAATTAAATCTCGGTTCTAGTCATTCAATATTTTTCATAAAACTATGTATTTTAACCGAGTCAATGATCATTCTGTCATATATATATATATATATATACATATGATTAGTACTATTAAATCTGGGTTGGGATATGTTCATTTTTCTAAATTAACTGACTTAAAACTCGAGAATTATAACACAATGACATTTATTTGAAAAAACGCAACATGTTTCGTCAAGAATGACTTCATCAGGCGATAAGAACATAGAAAGATATTAAAAGACACTTAAATTAACATTGACACACTCTAAAGCTATACAATTATAAAGCCATAATATTCGACTGTAAATTACAGTTATTATGAGCTTGAACTACAGTCCGAATTAAAGTTCTATTGTTGTACACCTGTGCGTGTGTGGAATCACGCGATTTCCAGTATCTAATAGTAGAGTTGAAAGAGTCAGGCAAATTATAGCTAAGATTGTTATTCATGTGAAAAGGGTCCAAGGTGATTTCTTTTGACTCGACAATGCTGCGCTCTATCTCATCATGGCAGATGTGTAGGTTTGAAGTTGATGTCCAATTTATTTCATGTTGGTGGCTTTCGTTGTTCGTGTTTATTGAAAGCAGGACATGGCCTGACAGAGCAGTTGCTCTGGTTCTTTTATAAGCAATGTCACGCTGGTGCTCTTCGAGACGTAGTAAGATAGATTTCACTGTCTGCCCATTGTAAGGCTTTTCGCATTCACAAGTGTCCTTGTATACACCTGGAAATTGTAGAAGTTAGTGATGTTGTTTATAGTTGTTGAAGCGTGATCTTATTTTTGGCAGAGTCGAGAAGCACGTTTTTATGTTAAACTTCTTTAGAATTCTACTCAGCTTTTTGGATAGTGTGCTGATATATGGCAAGAAGATATGACCTTTGGAGTCGTCCTGTGTCTCTACGTTGCTAACACACACAGACAGATATTTGTTTGCGTCCTCCTATCACCATCCAGTGCAAAAGTTGGGTATTATATTAACTCTAGCGAATCGTGCAAGATCTGTACTATCAGATGAAGAAGAACTGAAAAAGGAACTACAACATCTGAAATGGACCTTTAAAAACAATGGCTACTCTCTAAAAAATATTAACAACCAATTATCCCGCCATCAAGGTAGCAACGTAGAGACACAGGACGACTCCAAAGGTCATATCGTCTTGCCATATATCAGCACACTATCCAAAAAGCTGAGCAGAATTCTAAAAAAGTTTAACATAAAAACGTGCTTCTCGACTCTGCCAAAAATAAGATCACGCTTCAACAACTAAAAACAAACTCACAACCTTCTACAATTCCCAGGTGTATACAAGGTCACTTGTGAATGCAGAAAGCCTTACTATGGGAAGACAGAGAAATTTATCTTACTACGTCTCGAAGAGCACCAGTGTCATATTGCTTATAAAAGAACCAGAGCAACTTCTCTGTCAGGCCATGTCCTACTTTCAATAAACACAAACAACGAAAGCCACCAACATGAAATAAATTGGACATCAACTTCAAACCTACACATCTGCCATGAAGAGATAGAGCACAGCATTGTCGGGTCAAAAGAAATCACCTTGGACCCTTTTTATCTGAATAATAATCTTAGCTATAATTTGCCTGACTCTTTCAACTCTACTATTAGATACTGGAGATCGTATGATTCCACACACGCACAGGTGTACAACAATAGAACTTTAACTCGGCCTATAGTTCAAGCTCATAATAACTGTAATTTACAGTCGAATATTATGGCTTTATAATTGTATAGCTTTAGAGTGTCAATGTTAATTTAAGTAACTTTTAATATCTTTCTATGTTCTTATCGCCTGGTGAAGTCATTCTTGACGAAACATGATGTTTTTTCAAATAAATGTCATTGTGTTATAATTCTCGGGTTTTAAGTCAGTTAATTTAGAAAAATGAATATATATATATATATATATATATATATATATATATGTTTCGAAAAGCATTTCAAAGTACACGTTATGTTTTCATGTTTTGGGCATCCAATTTCATTTAAATCAAGAAGAGGCCTCCCTATTAACTTCTTTAATGTTTTTGATTTTTCTCTTCCTTTGGCAAGTAATATATGATATTTGCATGTTGATTCTATCATCCAATCTCTTAGTTTGTCCAAAGATAGTGAATCAATTTCCCACTTCAACTGATGGTTATATTTTATTAACCAAGAATTCTGTTTTTTAACTCTTTCAGGTTATTCTTTCCATCTACAAGGTGATTTTGTCAATGCATATCTTACACTAATTCCATCAGATATACAAATTTCTTTAGGAAAGAAATTTGAACTCTTATTCAAAAGAAATTTGCAGTCAATTATCCCAATGATAACTGAAAATTCGTATTTTTCACCCACTGTCGATTTTTCATAATCGTTTTCCTTCATTCTTCTTCTTCGATTACTTCATATGGCACCACAAATAAATAGTTATTTATTATTTCACTGATTATTAGCTCTGACCGTATACTTTATGGTAACTTTTGTTTACAAAATTCTAAACAATTAGAAATTTTCACAAAGAAACTTTCAAAGAATTTGTGGCTCACCCATTATTTTTACATTATGAAACACAAATCACAAAACAGCAGCTGCAGTGGATGAACGATTACCTTAAGTAAAAAGTCACTCGACTCTATGGTATTTTCTTATAGTACTGTTTACACTTACCATGCCCTACCCTGACCATTCCTTCAAAAATAAACCTTTTGCGCAGATGACTCAAAAACAAGTTTTCACATGCTGTTGGATATACTGTTGGTGTGTTTTTATCTTACTTTGTGTAGGTAAAGGTAAAATTTGTATATGTGTTATCTGTAGAGTAAAAACATTTTCTCGATGCCAAATTTAAAGAGTTAAAGTCACGTTTTGTTGGGTTAATTAGGTGCTTCTCTCTCTCTCACTCTCTCTCTCTCTCTCTCTCTCTCTCTCTCTCTCTCTCTCTCTCTCTCTCTCTCTCTCTCTCTCTCTCTCTCTCTGTAAAATAAACAAATTCTAACAGTTCGGATTTTCAATTATGTGAACGATTTGTTTTCAGATAACTCAAATAATGTCAATAGGCAACATTAGACAATTTCTAAAATAATCAACACATGGATATTCATTTTCAACATTTTTTTTTTCCTGTCCTGGCATTAATTTCACAGTTGTTACTTTTTTAAAAATAATTAAACAGAATTGCATTAAGATATAAAGTTGTGGATTTAAATATCAAGATCTAATCAGAATAACTGAGTAAAAATTCACTGTGAAAAACACAACAACAAAAACACATCTTTGTTCATTTAAGTTTACAAATGCACATTTTATTTTGCTGAAATACTATTTTCAAGTATATTCACTGAGAAAAATTCCAAACATGTTATTACCTAAAAATATTTCACAACATTTAGTTTAGACTCTTAACATTTTCCAAAGAGTTCGATGAATAAAATTTTTGTTACTCACTGTTTCTTGGTTACATTACATCAAAATAGCTGGTCACACAAAAGAATTTTTAAATCAGATACCATGGTAACCACACTTCCATACGTTTGATATTGTGTCAGTCTGGAAATGACACCATGCCTCCCTAAACATTCTGTGTATTCTTTTGTCAGCAAATATACACAAACAGTTTTTGTAAAATGTTCGTAAATGTCCCAAAATAAAGAATCTTTATTGAATTGGATAAAATCTTGAAAGTCTAATTTTACCATTGATGAATTTAAATGATTAGCGTTAATTTTTCCCATTATACGAGCAGATGGTAATTCAGTTTCCAAAAATAGTAAATGATTATCAATGTCGTACATTTTTGGTGAAAATCTCTTAGCTTCTTCACAACTAATAGAAAAAACTTTACTTCCATCACCTACTGTATCATCAAGTATTAGTTCCCCATCTTGGAATTTTTTCAGAAAATAAAAGTCAGCGAGGTCCATTTCGTAGTCAACTCTTCTTTGCAAATAGCCGAGGATATCAGACCACTTCCTACGTAATTTTTCCTAAGTGGTCCTGGATAAATACATCACAATGTACGTGTCTTCTAAAATAATAATCGGTTTCCATCCTTTTAGAGCTAGGTGAAGAGTTTAGTCTCGTGCTATTTTCCTGAAGAAAGAAAATTTCAATGACTTTTGTGTCTTACCCATTATTTTACTTTACTTTCCTGGATACCAATCACCACAACACAATATGATAACTTCACAGGATGAACGAATTGTCGTAACTGCAAAGACACTTGACTCATTTATTTTTCCTTATAGTACTGTTTACCTGACACTTAACCCTGATCGTTCCTTCCAAAATGAAACTTTTTGCACAGATTATTCATGGACATGTTTCTACATACTGTTGGATAAAACATGACGACAATGATGGATGTGTGTCACCCTGGGAAAATTGCAAGATATCTTATCTCAAAAACATCACCCACAATTCCATAGCCAAACAAAACATGACAACAATGACGTTATGTGTTTGGAAATTTCTGGGGAATATATGTCTCGCTCTCTGTGATATCACAGATGGTGAGAGCTGTCTTCCCTGCAAGGCTCCCCCACCTAACCTCATGACCTAACCTCATGACAAATATGACCTGGGCGAACTGTGTGATCCAACTTTGTTGTAATTTCTATAACACAAAATTTGCTTACAGTAAATAAACTTATATTTTTTCCTCACGTGAGGAAAATTTATCCCTGCTCTTTATTATAAATACGGAACGCTGAACTCTATCATATGAAAAATGAGGAAATATATTTTTCTGCAAGAATTAGGTGAAGACATTTTCCCACTGTCATCCTACACAAACTACATTTTGGTAGTCTTTTGATAAATAAAACTATGAATGCTGTTGTTTGTTGTTTTTTCATGTAATTAATTATTATTATTATTATTATTATTATTATTATTATTATTATTATTATTATTATTATTATTATTATTATTATTGTGCTCGGGACCCTCCACTTGGACCGCAATCAAAACAGACATTATGGTTCCCAACCATAAAAGAAGCAGAACTTCTCTCAGCAATACATCAAATTAAACCAAACAAAGGCCCAGGAATAGATGGTATCAGACCTAAAGATATAAAGCAACATGCAACTAGTTTAAGTCCTATCCTACTAAAACTAATAAATAAAATATTTAAAACAGAACAGACACCAAGTATGCTAAAGAACGCCATAATCACACCCATATACAAACAAGGAAAAAGAAATTTAATCATCAATTACAGACCCATAGCAAAATTACCAATTATCAATCAAATTATGGATTGGATCATACTGAAGAAACTGACAGCATACACTGAAATCTTTCATATTATCCCCAAAACACAATATGGTTTTCAGAAAAATAAGGGAACAACATCTCTCTTGGAAAACGTGACAGACGTAATTAATACCGCCTTAGACAAAAACAAAATTGCCATGGTAGTCTTTATTGATCATTTACACATCAAACCTTGTTAGAAAAGCTGAGGCTTGTTGGAATAGACGGGCCTCTTCACAGGTGGTTTGCAAACTACCTCCAACATAGAAAGCATATCACACGCATCGGATCAAACCGAAGCAGAGAGCTACCAGTAACATGTGGAGTGCCAAAGGGAGCTGTACTCTCCCCAACTCTATTCAACATTTACACGCACGATATTAATCAGTTACCATTTAAAGGTAAGATATTCCAATACGCAGACGATACAGCAATAATATCCATCCATAATAACGCAAGCATAGCTCAAACAAATATGCAACATGAAATATATCTGATCATAGACTGGCTCACGAAAAACTCCATACATCTAAACTCAGAAAAGACAAAATTAATGATATTCAGAAATCCACTGACTCGACCAGTTGATTACAAATATATAATCATCCAACATCCACTTTCCAACATACACAACACACAGAACAGCAAAACCACTACAATCACTCAGGTTGAAACAATACAATACCTTCGAATTTACTTCGATGCAGATATGAACTGGAATAGCCACATAATCCATCTACACAACAAACTCCGAACAATAAGTAGCAAACTCCACAGGTTAAAAGACATAGTTCCCATACGCCTAAAAACGCTAATATACAAAGCACTATGCCAATATATACTAAGATATGCTATAACAACATATGCTTTCTGTGCACCCTCCAAAATTAAATAGATTAATGTCGCTACAGTACAAAATGTCAAAACTGATCTTTTGGGAACAAAGAGAAAATCACGACGTTATAAACATTGCAATGGCAGAAAACAAAATACTGACAGCAAAACATTTATGTCACTATGCAGCCTTACTAAAACATTACTTCGATGCCAACTATAGAACAGTTAGAAATACATACCGTATAACAAGACCTCAGACTACTAATTATATCACATATAAAAACAATAATTACTACGGAAAGGCCACGCGAAACTTCTACATCCCAGACATGATAAACAAATTACCGTTTGAATACAGAAACCTTACAAATACAATAGCCTGAAAAGAGCACTTAGGACATAATACGAACAAGAAACATGCACCCAAAATACCATACAAACTTAATGAAACACAATATATTAGCTTCGCTCAGTCTTCCAATTCAGCGACGCATCAATACATTCCAAGTTATTGTGTGTGTGTGTGTGTGTGTGTGTGTGTGTGTGTGTGTGTGTGTGTGTGTGTGTGTGTGTGTGTGTGTGTGTGTGTGTGTGTGTGTGTGTGTGTGTGTGTGTGTGTGTGTGTGTGCGTGCGTGTGCGCGCGCGCGCGCGCGCGCATTTCTCAATCATAGATATATATATATATATATATATAAACTGTTATCATCATTACTATTTAAATCTCCTTATATGTAGCACAAAGTGCTGAACCTTGTAAAATAAAATACAGAATAGATGATCATTGTACATATGTAAATATTTGAAAGAACAATAAAAAAAATATATTATTATTATTATTATTATTATTATTATTATTATCGTCAAGAACTTCATTCTCTTAAACCACAATACGAAGTTTAAATCAGCAACAACATAAAGATCTTATCATAAACGTTCTTCCCAAAACTGCACCTACAGAAAACCTCAGAGACGTAGTTTTAAAAATAGGCCATGCAATCGACATATACCCCCTACAGCTTAACGACATTCAGACAGTAAATCGGATTCCTACGAAGAGCAAAAATCAAAGCTTCTCACGACCGCACCAGTCATGGTTTGTCTTACAAAGAAGTCCACACGAGGCACTCTCATAAAAGCCAGCAGAGTGAAAAACCAGTTGTCAAGGACTGTAACGCATTGCTAGACAACGTCCTTCTTCCTATCTGAATATTTAACTCCATTCAAACAGAAGCTATTGAACTAAGCAAAAAAAAGCAAAATTAGAAACAAATTACCAAATTTTGTGGATCAGCAATGACAAGCTATTCTTGAGGAAGTCACAAACTTCAAAGCCAATACAAATTAAATCCTCAGAAGACATAGAAAGGCTGCTACAGTTAAAAAAAGTCTCCTAATTAGTTCAAAAAGAAGACCACAATAAAAATGAATGAGAACCACTAATACAGTTGGAATAACTCCAGAACATACCGGCAATTTCACTTTGATCAGGCCTTTCAGATCATTTATATGACCTCCCAAACATCAGCCTGCTTACAACAGAGCAATCACTTCAATAAAAAAATACATATATCTAACAGGTGTCATCCTTAGATAAGCTCATAAAAAAACTTCGATGATTTAAGCAGATTCTTTACATCTCCACCAAGATCAACAACAGCGTTATATCGGTGATATTGCAACACTGGCTCGCGATGGGTATTGAAACAAAAACACGAAACCACCGCCATCTATTATCTTCATCAGGTAAGCTCTGTAGAAGCTTAGAGACAGAAAGCAGAAATGCCACCCAAACAAATAAACAAGTGTATCAAAAAGAGTGTACACAGTAACTTGTTTACTGAATTTTTATAGAGAAATAAAATATCTGTATTAAATACAAAATGTATATAAAATAGTGAAGAAAAACACATGAACGACAAACTGTAGATAAATAATGTATACTCATAGAAAAGCATTCAATTATAATTATTACTACTGAACAGTGAGTTGCACTACTGCATGTATAGTGAATTGTATGCATGCACATTCATGCCAATTTAATAAATACGTTAGATAAATATTTAATTAGTTTTAAAAATGTATAATTATTTTCTAAAATACTTATTTAATTATTATTTTATTTAGAATTTATTTATTATACATTTGATTATTTCATGCTTAATTATTTCAATAATTATTTGCTAAAATAAGTAATGCTGGATCTAATATACGCTTTATAAAGAAATTTATAATTCTTTATAAAGAAATACCTACTCTGCATTTTGCACCGAGTCTTTGTATTGTACAAAAAAGGTATCATGAATATATACGGAATTATTCTGTATGATAATAAATCTTGTAATTGTCACAACAATTATTATTACTATTATTGTTGTTGTTGTTGTTATTTCGCTTAAGAAAATAAATTTTTATTCAGGTAAATAGGATAATTTTCTACCGAATTTTTATGTTTCATTGAGATTTTACCTTGGAAAAGTAATGTTTTATATCAAATTAGTGTAGTTTTCGCATTTTTGGAACATTTAATGTTTTATAGCACATTTTTTTAAGATATTTCAATAATAATTATAGATTCAAATGGCCCGAATGCACACAATGTGTACAAGAGAGATAAAACGAGTAGCGAATTAAATAGAGAAAAAGAAGGCTTGACCTGCTAATGAGAATATTGAAGACATTGAAGAAGTTAATGAAAATGAATTAATCTCAAAAATTGTGAAGGTAAAGCATATAATTAGCCACATAGAACACTGGAATTACAGAAAATTCAGCAGTATTTGAATAAACATAACAAAATGAAGCAGCAAAATAAGGAACAAGTATGCAGAGAATCAGGTATGTCATTAACGAAAATGTGGAAAGTAACGTTGACTGTAAAAAGAAGTATATCATTTGGTATGGTCACTCAATGGACAATCTCTGTTGATGAACGGATTAGTAGTAGGGGCAATAAGAACAAGATCGAGATCAAGATAAGATATGGAATCGTGACGTCAACGTTTCTTCAACTGATGACATCTTCTGTGTGTGACGTCATGAGATTTGAATACTTGGAATTTCCCTAGTGGCATATGTGTCAATGGCTTCAGTCCTTGTGTTTTGTTTGTGCATGGAATTATAGGTGATGATTAGAGATAAGGATTCGTATCGTGATTGGTGAAGCACTTTGAACAAAATCAAGATCAACATAAGATAAGGAATCGTGACATGTTCAGTTTTGTTTGTTCAGCTGATGACATCATGAGTTTGGAATTTTTCTGGGGACGTTCTGTGTGCGATGTCACATTGTTTGTTTTATTCCGATAAAACAAATACATTTCATATATGGAATTGTGGGTAATGTTTAGAGATAAGGATTCGTATCGTGATTGGTTGGACACTATGAACCAAACAGAGCGTAAGGGATATTGGGGGAAGCGACTTCAGTTTTCTGGATGTGAGTGTCAGATGACGAAAATTTGTGAATAAGAAGCGATGTAATTTCTTAGTTGTAAATAAGTGACGTTATTGTTTTGATTTGAAAAGGAAGATATATTAGTGGATAAGGAATCGTGACGTTATGTGTTTTGAAATTTCTGGGGAACACAGAGGCGTAGCTATGGAGGGGAAGAGGGGGGGGCAGTCTTCCTCGGGCCGCACTTTGAACCTACTTGAACGTTTGCTGTTATTTCTAAAATACAGTGAGGAGAACTCAGTTCCAACTATTGTAATACTACAGCAAATTTTCCTCACAATTGCTGTAAGTGTTGCTAGCTATTAGAGCAGTTTTTCTAAATAATACTGATTAAGAATTATCTATATTATCATGAAATAGACTTTGTCAATATCATTTACAATTTTGCTAACAGAAAAGCAAGAAAAATAGCATTTTGTAATGTTAAAATTAAAGTTTTACTTCAAAACTAAACATTGTGTTTTAATTTATTTCCATATACGACGTTTTGACTTTTTGTAGTATTTTTGGTGCATATTGAGAGGGGTGGCAAACACAGGGTCTGCCCCAGGTAGCAAAAGATCTAGATTCATCACTTGAGGAACATATGTCTCTATGACATCATGTGGTGAATTAGATATCTTGGAATTTTCCCAGGGTGACAAACATCCGTCATTGTCGTCAAGTTTTGTTTTCGGATGTCTATAGATGACAGTACTAATTTTCCAATTCCCTTGGGGTATTTCTTTACTGTTAAACACTACGGGAATTCTTAGAGTAGAGTAGAATTGTAATGGCGGCAATATTTCGACCTTTTCAGAAAAATTAACTCAATCACACACATTAGGCATGAAAAGTCGCTAGTGTATCCAAGGTGATACTCTAATATATGCATCCTATGATTATTCTTATAAAAAAAACTATTCACTATTAGAATTAGAATTGCGCTTACCAAACCATATGATCACAGCTCATTGAAATGACCAATATCACATGCTATGTTTAAGTTAAACAAAAAAAATATTAAGTTACATTCCAGAATACGGCATCCTGGAATTATCGAGGTTTTCTGAATATTCCAAATTGTTGATTTTTACATATATTCACAAAGCACACAAATAAAAGGTCGTAAATGCAGTTAACTCTTTTACCTTATCAATACTATGCAGTTCGTTTATTTCCTACACTCATGGTGGCTTAATCTATGTTTTTTTTCCACGGTAGCTCAATGTGTCTTGTCATGGCTAATATCCGCCAGCGACCAATATTTGCCAAATTGTTGTGTCTACTTGTGAACTTTTCTGTCTGGAGGAGTGGAATTCTTATGGTCTTAATTGAGGGTTTGATAATACTTCCCACATTTATAAAATACTTGAGGAGGTGAACTAATTACAAGATATCAGTTTCCACAGTTTTTTACTTCTTTTCTGCACCAACATTTTTAAGAGTTGGGTAAAGTGGTGGGTTAAAATATCAACAGTCTCTCTCTCTCTCTTTAAAATAACCAAATTCTAACAGTCGTACTTTACGTAGGACTGTTTTTTCTAGTCTGTTGGAGGTATTCACTTCAAAAGATACAATGACATTATTAGGTATCACATGTCTTTTTTTTTCTTTTTTCCATTCTCCAAATGGAATACCATGTGTTGTCAAGTTTGAAGAATACAAAGTTTCCACTACCATATGTTTTTTAACTTTTATCATGTTTGAAAAGAAAAGAAAAATGTACTTTCTTTTCTATACCAAGCTTTTTTAAGGGTTTGGTGATGCGAAGCATTAAAATATCTACAGTTTCTCTGTAAAATTAACCAAGCACTTTAACCACGACTGTTTTTTTCTAGCCTGGTGAAGGTATCTACTATAATAACAAAATTGACACTTTTTGGCTCATTTGTAATTTATTCAATTCACTTTTTGCTAATGTCTCTGTTTTTAATTCTACCAACACAAGAATATATGGGTGGTAAAGTTTTGAAATAAGTTTTGACACTCACTCAAGTCACTTGATTTTAACTTTTTATATTCAGTTGTGTGAAAAGAAAAGAAAAAATGTACCTTCCCTTTTTTTGAAAGCACCATAAATGTTTGCGGCCTATTTCTTCTTGTTACTTTGCAACAAAAATTCATTTATCCTGTCTTCTCATTCCCCAAACTCGTGTTGCTATTTCCTGCACAGTATTCGACACCTCTTTTTTCTACACAAAACTTTTTTGAGAGATATTAAATCACCAAATACTAACAGTTGCACTTTAATTCCAAAGCTCTGAACTTACAAATTAAGTAAGCTCAGAGCTTTGGAAGTTTAAGTAATGAAAATGAGATGAACAGGTTTTTTGCATTCCTAACTAAACAAAAATTAAGACATTAAATTTAACACATGTATCAAAGCAGGGTTATCATATTTCTTGAAAACAATATTCAACAATGTCAACCATCAAGAAAAAAAAGAAAGAAAGAAATATTGTAAAGAAAAATAAAATGTTTACCTTCAAATGACTATTTATGATCACAGCAAGCCAGAAATTGATCAGCTTTTCAAAGTTTTGAAATTCATACCCATGTTGTCAAAATGAAAATAAAGAAAGAAAGAAAGTAAGTAAAAAAGAAAAATTGTAAAGAATAATAAAATGTTTACCTTCAAATAAATATTTATGATCACAGCAAGCAAGAAATTCATCAGCTTTTCAAAGTTTTGAAAATCCAACCCATATTGTTTTCATCATTTGGTATCATTTAAATGAAGAAAGGGTCTGGCTATTAAGTTTGATAATGTTTTTGATTTTTCTCTTCCAATGGTGAGTATTATTTCATATATACATGTTGATTCACTTGTTACCTGCATGTTATGATACCGTTTTATTTTCTACAACAAACTTTTTAAGAGTTTAAAAAATTGATTGGTTAAAATATCTAGTGTGTCTCTGTAAATAACCAAATTGTAACAGTTGTTTTTTTAAAATTTGGTACGACTGTTTTTTCTTAGTCTGGTGAAGGTATCTACAGATGTAGAAACAAAATTGTCACTTTTCAGTTCGTTCATACTTTATTTACCAAACTAAAATTCCATTATTTGCTTTCGTCTCTGTTTTTAATTACCCCAACACTAGAATACGGGTGGCAATATTGTGAAATAAGTTTCAAATTGCACTCAAGTCACTTGATTTTATCTGCAGACTATGATACCTTTTTTATACAGCAATCTTTTTAAGAGTTTTAGTAATGTGTTAGGTTAATATATCTACTGTCTCTCTGTAAAATAATCAAATTCTACCAGACGTATTTTAAGTAGGACTGTTTTTTCTAGTCTGTTGGAGGTATCTACATATATAATAAATAAATTGTCAATTATCAGGTGAAATATTCTCCACAAAAATTCTAGCTATTAATTCAATACCCGATTCTGTTTGCTTCAAAGAGTTGAGACAGTTTCTTGATATATTTGAGGGCTTGCATGAACCAATAAGACTTTAAATTCGCTGAGTGGATTTTCAAAAAAAAAGAGTCTGGTTAGTCTGTCGCACGAAATTTCACAAGAAAAATAAATTCATTTGTAACTAAGGTATAAAGTTATGGATTTAAATATCAAATTCTAAGCTGAATAACTGAGTAATAATTTAACTCTGAAAAACACAACAACAACAACATACATATTTGAGCATTTAAGTTTTAAAAATGCATATTTTATTTTGCTGAAATATTATTAAAACTTGTAATTACCTAAAAATATTTCACAATATTTAGTTCACACACTTAACATTTTCCAAAGATTTCAATAAAGAAAAATGTTTATTATTCACTGTTTCTTGGTTACATTATATCAAAATAGTTGGTCATGCAAAAGAGTTTTCAAATCAGATACCATAGTTAGTACTCATCCATACGTTTGATATTGCATCAGTCTGGAAATGACACCATGCCACGTTAAGCTTTCTGTGTAATCTTTTGTCACGAAATATACACAAGCAGTTTTTGTAAAATGTTCATAAATGTCTCAAAATAAACAATCTTTATCGAATTGGATAAAATCTTGAAAGTCTAGTTTTACCATGGGTGAATTTATATGATTAGCGATAATTTTCTCCATGATACGAATAGCTGGTAATTCAGTTTCCAAATATAGTAAATAATTCTCAATATCATACATTTTTGGTGACAATATATCAGCTTCTTCACAAATAATAGCGAAAATTTTACATACACCAGCTCCTGTATCATCGAGCATTAAATCCCCATCTTGGAATTTCAGAAAATAACAGTCAGCGAGGTCCATTTCTTAGTCAACTCTTCTTTGCAAGTAGTTGACAGTATCAGATCACTTCCTGCATAACTTTTCCCAAGTGTGCCTGGATAAATACATCACAACATACATATCTTCTAATATAATGACAGGTTTCCATCCTTTTAGAGCTATGTGAGGAGTTTTGTCTCTTGGTATTTTCCTGAAGAAAGAAAATTTCAATGACTTTCGTGGTTTACTCATTATTTTACTTTATTGGGCACAAAACACCACAATACAATACGATAGATGCACTAGATGAACGAATCGCAGTAACTGAAAAGACACTCAACTCGATTGTTTTAACTTATAGTACTGTTTACCTGACCCTTACCCTGACCGTTCCTTCAAAAATGAAACTTTCACACAGTTGACTCACAGACATGTTTTCGTATGCTGTTGGATTTATTGTTGATGTGAGGTTATCTTACTGTGTGACACCATGGGGCAAACTTTATTTCTGTGGCTCGAATTCATCCAAAGGAAGATGAGCGAGCTTGACAATTGCAGATATCTTTTAGTGATGTCACCTCAAACTGATAACCAATGAGATGAATGATCTCAGCATTTTGGGTCAACAGATGTTGTTAGATGTCAATAGGCTCCCCCTATTGACATTTGACAACATCTGTGCAAAACATGAAAGGGAGGATAAGAGTCATGAAATAGGTGAAATTTGGATTGTTGTGTGGGAAGTATTATCAAATCCTCAAGTAAGACTAATCCCATCAGTTAGAAAAGTTCACAAGTAGACACAACTATTTATCGAATACAGATCGCTGACAGATGTTAGCCATGGCAAGAAACATTGAGCTACCGTGGAAAAAAAAACATAGATTGAGCCACCATTAGTGTAGGAAATAAACGAACCACATTGTAAATATAAGGAAAAAAAGTCAACTGCATTTCAGACCTTTTATTTGTGTGTTTTGTGGGTGTGAATATATGTTGAAAATCGACAATTTGGAATATTCAGAAAACCTCGATAATTCCAAGATACCATTTTCTTGAATGTATCTTAATATTTTTTGTTTAACTTAAACATAGCAAGTGATACAGTCATATCAATGAGCTGTGATCGTAGGTTTTGGTAAGTGCAATTCTAATTCTAATACTGAATAGTTTGTTTTTTATAAGAATATTCATAGGATGCATATATTTGAGTATCACTATGGATACACTAGTGAATTTTCATGTCTAATATTTGTGGTCGAGTTAATTATTCTGAAAAGGCAAAACATTGCCGCCATTTCGATTCTACTATACTCTAAGAATCCCCATAGTATTTAACAGTAAAGAAATACTCCAAACTGTATTGGAAAATTAGTACTGCCATCTGTATACATCCAAAGAAAAAACATGACCACAATGACGGGTGTTTGTCACTCTGGGAAAATTCCAAGATATCTTATTCACCACATAATGTCACATAGACGTATATTACCCCAGTGGTGTAGCTAGAGCTTTTGCCAGCCGGGAAGGCCCCTGAGTTTGCCATCCCTCTCAATACGCACCAAAAATACTACAAAAAGTCAAAATGACGTATAGGGAAATAAATTAAAACACAATGTTTATTTTTGAAATAAAACTTTAATTTTAACGTTTCGAAATGTTATTTTCTTGCTTTTCTGTCAGCAAAATTGTCGATGACATTCGCAAAGTCTATTTCATGATAATATAGGTAAGTCTTAATCAATTTTATGTAGAAAAACTCCTCTCACAACTAACAACACTTACAGCAATTGTGAGGAAAATTTGCTCTAGTATTACATTAGTTGGAACCGAGTTTTCGAGACTGTACTGTATTTTAGAATTAACGACAAAAGTTCAAATAGATTCAATGTGCTGCCCAGGGTGGATGGCCTCCTTCCGCCCCTTCCTAGCTATGCATCTGTGATCCCCAGAAATTTACAAACACATAACGACACGATTCCTTAACTACTAATACATCTTCCTTTTCAAATCAAAACAATTACGTCACTTATCTTCATCTGATAACAACACTCACATCCAGGACGCTGATGTCGCTTCCCGCAATCAACCTTTCCCCTATTAGGTTCATAGTTTCTCACCAATCACGATACGAATCCTTAACTCTAAAAATCACCCAATTCCATACGCGAACAAAACAAACAATTTGACGTCATGCACACAGATGGTCCTCAGAAAAATTACAAACTCATGACGTCCTTAGCTGAATAAACAATCACGTCACGATTTCTTATCTTATCTTGATCTTTATCTTGTTCAAAGTGCCTCACCAATCACGGCACGAATCCTTATCTCTAATCATCACCCATAATTCCATATGCTAACAAAACATAAGAACTGAAGCCATTGACACATATGCCCCAATGGAAATTCCAAACTCATGATGTCACACACACAATGACGTCATCAGTTGAACAAACGATCACGTCACGATTCCTTATCTTATCTTGATCTTATTGCCCCTACGACTACTACTGAGCGGGTTATAACGTGAAGTTTTTCCGGACCAAAAAATTGAAATATAGCACATGCAATTGTAAAACGGAAAAGAAAACTAACATAGAGCGTATTTATAATTTGGACTAACCGCTTAACTTGAGATAAGCTCAGTATGAAAGGAAGAAAGAAAATAAAAAAGAAAGTGAAAATCTTAATTATATTAACCTACACATGTTAAAAATGAATTTAGAAGGGCTATAATGGCAAATGATTCGATGTGCAGGATGTGTAAAAGGAATGGTTGCGATGCTTTTGGATTGTAGAGTGCATATGATGGAAGATTCGACAAGACTCCTGATACCAAACACATTCTACAGATAAATGCCTTTTGTATCAGCTCCCTGGCATAGTAGGTCTCATACCAGTTAAAACTAATAAATATTATGATATCGAAGAACAGAGTCTGCGGAAACTAAATTATGATGGGAGGAGTGGTGAAAATCTGTTCATAAAACTGACAATGTCATGCAACTGTTTTAATAATGGGAATGAGAATTATCATGGGAATGATTTTGAGGAGGAAACTATTTCGACTTGGTGTTTGTCTAGTTCGGACCTTTAATAATGGTCAACGATGATTGTATATAAAAGACACTAGAGAAGAACAAGATCTTCAAGTTGTCCAACTGTGTCACGCAGACCATAGAAAAAAAGAAGATGCAGGTAGCTTTTTATGTCTGTACAAGAATGTTAGGAGTTTCAGAAACAAAGGGATAGAGTTTGCTGCCCTTGTCATTATCTTAGGTCCTCAGATTATCGGAATTAATGAGAGCTTCGTATCTGAAGCAGACATACTAACTGGTATGGAGTGTATTCGGTATAATAATTATAGGAAGGATTAGTAAAATTCGAGAGGATGGAGCGTGTTGCAAATGATATCGGATGATTTGAATCCAGACAGAACTGAGACGTATTGCTAACGGTATTTCATGATGCAGTGAGGTTGATGCTCTCTAGTGTGAGGTGGAGTCTAAAAAGATCAAATACATAGTGGGGAGTTGCTATTGACCTGGTGGATCAGTTACAAAGACGAAGATTTGCATCACCAAATAAAGATGATGGGCCAAAAAGAGTATCCATAATGGAGAACTTTTTTAAACGGAATTTCTTGAGCTGTTGCGAGACAACTTTCTCAAGCAGAATATGACTGAAGAAACTCGATGTCAAAGCGTGTTAGCGCTGATCATTACAGTGTCAGAAGTTGTTGTCATACGGTGTTTACTTGTTAGTGGCTAAGTCAATGAATGTTCCATTCAGGAAAGATTAGATGCTGAATTACCTAGCAGGATATTATGACGTTTAGACTGTTAAGCCTGTAAAGTTTATGCATTTTGTATTCGGTTTTCAATTTTATGAGGTGAAAACAGAATTTTCGAAAGGAAAACCCATCCACCACAATATCAGTTCGATTAATTCACCTTCAACTGCGATCATCTGAAAATAATTAGTCACGCCCTAGAGAGCAATTGTACCTAGGCCTTTTTAATCAAATGCCATTCTTGTTATCAAGCGAGGTAAAGAGGTTTATTTATTAGTATTATATATAATGTTTTAAAAAGTAATCTCTAATGGCCATCAAGGAAAATTTCACTAAACCTTTTGCTTTATCAAAACACTGTCACATTGCATAGGAGTATCCTTGGCGTTGATTGCCAAGTCATAGCCCTGATTATTCAGATATATGTCAGTCCCAAGCCCGCAGAAAATGGGGGTAGTTAGGGGCAAGCAATGGTGAACTACCCTCTAAAAAGTTCACCAGAAAACCCTTGTTGCAAGAACACTTATCTACAACGTTAACAAGAATCGGATACGATTGAAGGGTTCAAATATAATCATCGTCATCATAGATACGATAACAGTAAACAACAAATTTCTGCCTTCCTCCATCCCCACCTTCGAAATACTTGCAATTTTTATTGTTAATGTCAATCTCCATCTCCATTCAAAACGGAGTATAATCTGATATATCTAATCGCTCAGTGTTAGGGGAAATTGTTTTTAAGCTGTTAGGTAATTTCTGTAACCCGATGCTATTGATTGGCAGTTTCATTAGATTCGTATCTAACCTCATTTATGATCGTGGAAATTTAGATTAATGATAGTGCTTTAGATCATTAGCTGTTAAAACTAATCTGATATTTTAAAATTAGCATTTTAATACTTTTCCTCTCATCATATTCTATTCACGCACTGCATGGTGGTTAGAAATACCTAGATTTCATATTCTTCCTGAACACACCCTTAGTGGAATCAGATTAATGAAGTGTTTTTTTTTTTTTTTCTGACATGAGCTGAAAATTTTTTCCTGTATCTGCACTGTATATACCTATTACTAGTTTGCATATTTTTGTGATATGTCCTATTTTCCTTCTATACCAACGTTTTAAGGCCACATGCTTGATAATCAATGTTGAGCAATCTCACATTAACTACAAGTATTGGAATGATATGACGAAATTATTATAAAAATAACGAGAAAAATGTTCTTTTCAGTAAAAATTAAAAACAAAATTGAAATCGGAATAAAATAAGTTGTCTTTCAGTAACATTATAGAGACTAGAACCGTGTTAGGAATAATTACTTTAATTTTCTGACGTTTCGGCCTTCATATAAAGATCATCATCTGGAGCATACACATACATGCAGAGAGGAAAGAGCCAAATTGCATTTTAAACAGTAAGTCAAAGCAATAATAATTTAATCAACCGTTATTATACGCTTTAGTAATTTGTTCACATTTTATAATAAAGCAACCGAATTGGATGAGATAAAGGTTTCCACCATGTTACTGCTGGACTGTAACAAACGCATTGGAAAAATTACCAAAACAAAAATTATTATTGAAAATGGAGCAAATGTGAATGGACATGTGGCTGACTGCATGGTTAGGAGTTGCTAAGAGACATCCGTGGGTGATGTATTGTGAGTGGTATCAAGGCGAATGATAGTGAATAGGGGTGTGTAATAGGAACGCAAACATAATTCATTATTTATAGGATTAATTGGATTTTTCGCTTCCTTTCTCTTAAAAGAGTTAAAGTCTATTTTTGCATTTTGATATTAACACTTTACAATTCATTTTTATTCAAAATTAACACTAACAATTCCTTCTTCATTAGTATGCGATAGATAACACTATGTGCATTCATTTCACTTTTCATAATAATAATTAAAATTAAAAGAGGTGGTTGTGAATGCTTCGTCTGTGAATGAATTTAAGGAAAAATATGATAGGTATTGTGTAAATAATGGTTAGTGTGTCAATGTGGGGTCTTCCGTAATGAGTCTGTTGACTCCATGAAGGCACCGTTATAATAATAGTAATAATAATAATATTTTTTTATTGTTCTCTCAAATAGTTACATATGTACAATGATCATCTATTCAGTATATTATTTTACAAGGTTCAGCACTTTGTGCTACATATAATGAGATTTAAATAGTAATGATGATAACATATTTTTTTTTATATATAACAATCATAATAATAATTTACAATTATATTGTTCATAGTTACACATAAGTTGTATAATATTACATGTTGTAGTTTAATTTTTCTTTTTTTTTTCAAGTTTGAGAAGTGTGATTATAGAACAGTATTTACTCATATGCAATCAAACTATTATATTTCCTAATTCTCACAAACATACAATGTAAACTCTTTTTTTATTACATTGCATACATTTGTTCAGACTTCCCACATCCAGAAGCGGTCCCTCAGGCCAGGGTTTTTGGCAAGTTCCCTGTCGTTAACTGTTGCTCAGGTTAAGGACAACACATTGCTCTACAGCGTTTTGGATCAATTAGTTTAAATGATAACAGAAAAGCTTAGCCAAATCATTTTCGATGCAACAAATTGCTGGGGGGTTAAGTCATTCTTGGCTATACCTAAGAAATTCCCTTTATGAACATCTCCAATCTTCGTGTTCTTTCCTTGAAATGCTAAACCTCTGGAGGATAAAAATGTTACAACTACAAATCCGTTGCAGAAGTGCTCACCACTTTTATGTTTCATATTGAATTTGTAATTGAAAGTCTTTATCGATTCCAGGTCCTTTCAATTACTGCAAAAGGGACTTCCAAGCCAGATATTGTTTTCTGTGTTCGGCTCTATTTTCGTGAAGAGTTAATATACCATACAACTTTTTCCAATGCTTATTTCTAGGCGAAAATCTTTCTTGGGCTAAACTGCTTAAGATTTTGTTATTAGAGTCGCAAAAAATACTACATGGTAGACAATAAAGAGTTTCTTTCGATACACACAAGGTTAACCATTCTCTTGGAAAATGCTCTCTTGTTCTTTCGTTTTCGTGTAAGGCAAAAAATCTTGAAATTTCATACCATTAAGATCTCCTGGCAATTCCATATAAATATTTTGGAATTCTTGAAAGCTGATACTTCGTTCTGTCTCTTTCTGCATATTGTTTGAGATTACTCTAAGCCAAATAGAAGGGACATCATCAGATTTTTCAACAGGGCCTGCAACTGAAGCATCAACTGTATCATATTCTTCCATAGTCACTCCTCCTGCAGGTTTTTCATTTGCGTCCTTTTCTTCCGTTGCAAGAGGTTCACATGTAACAGTCGCTTGACTTTCGACAGACTTTTGAGTTTCGATTTGACATTTATATTCTGTTTGGATTTCAATGTCACAAACATTACCACCACCTTCACTATGATCAGTACTGGGGGAACTATGTTCTTTTCGTGTTTAGATTTCAAAAGTTTGGATATGAGTTGACGACCTTGCGATGTTTTTGATTATCTCTCGTTCTCGTATTTAAGTTTCCCCTTCTGAGATCCGGGCTAATGTTTGTACGTTGAATCAGACATTGGGATTTTATTTATTTAAACTAGAACGTCTTTGCTTGCTTGAGAGCAATTTTTTTAAATAATTTTAACATCTCATTGTACAATCTGAAAAGAAATAATAATTAAGTTTGTTTCATACAAAAAAATCATAACTAAAAAAGGTTTATATTTCTTTTACTTAATATCTAACAAACTTTACATTAAAATAAGACAAATTCTTCTCAAATAAAGAATTTTGAAGAAAATTTTCAGTTTGTTGAGATCAACTTAGCCAACTAAACTATCAAATAAAGCTTTCTCTTTTATGAATGAAATAAAATTCTCTCAGCATCCGTAGCATACGCACCAGTAAGGCAGTGTGCTGGTAACATTGGGGCAGCATCGGCATTGAAACGACGGAGTGCATAGAAAGCGAGACGGTCGAACGAAAAACGAAAACTAAAGTAAATCCTTTCAAATGGGAAGTTCAGCAGAGTAACCATAAGTCTGAAAAAATGGATAATGGGTTAGAAACGATTGCAAAATTTAGTAGTCCCTCTCAACACCCACTCGTTCTTACATTATAAAGTTTCGTTTTGTCTTTTGTTAGTCTCACTTAACTGGCCGACCCAACAATTCCGGGTCCCCAGGCTACAGCACTGTCAGCCTTACGCTTGTGGGAGACATGCATTCGTTACGGTTATTACACACATTACAACATTTGATTACTACATGCATTTGGTTGCATATTGGATGAGAAGTAATTTCTCTGCTTTAATCCTCAATGCTTATCTGAGGATGATACCAGTTGGTTATAATTTATTGATTTGTTTTCTGTGTTGGGAAGCTACGAAATCTATGATTCAGAAATTCGCGCGCGCGCGCGCACGCACGCACGCACGCACGCACGCACACACACACACACACACACACACACACACACACACACACACGATAACTTGGAATGTATTGATGAGTCGCTGAACTGGAAGCTTGAACCAATATATTGTGTTTCGTTAAGTTTGTATGGTATTTTGTTGGTGAGTTTCTTGTTCATAGCATGTCCTTAGAGCTCCTTTCAGGCTATTGTAGTTTGCAAGGTTTCTGTATTCAAAATCATGTCTGGAATGTAGAAGTTTGGTGTGGCCTTTCCGTAGTGATTATTGTATTTACTTATGATATACTTAGTTGTTCTGATGTCTTGTTATGCGATATGTGTTTCTGACTGTCCTGTAGTTGGCATCGAAATACTGTTTTAGCAAAGCTGCATAGTGACATAAATGTTTCGCTGTCAGTATTTTGTGTTCTGACAACGCAGTATATAAAAGGTCGTTATTTTCTCTTTGTTCCCAAAAGATCAGTTTTATGATTTTGTACTGTAAAAAAATTGATCTATTTAGTTTGTAGGGTGCACCGAAAGCATACGTTGTTATAGCGCATATTAGTATATCTTGGCATAGTGCTTTGTACATTAGTGTTTTTACGCGTGTAGGAATGATGTCTTTTAACCTGTAGTGCTTGGCAGTTATTGTTCGGAGTTTGTTGTGTAGATGGTTTATGTGGCTATCCAGTTCATATCTGCATCGAAGTAAATTCCAAGGTATCGTATTGTTTCAACCTGAGTGGTTTTAGTGGTTTTACTGTTCTGTGTGATTTTTATGTTGGAAAGTGGATGTTGGATGGTTATATATTTATTATCAACTAGTTGAGTCAGTGGATTTCTGAATATCATTAATTTTTTCTTATCTGAGTTTAGGTGTATGGATTTTTTCTTGAGCCAGTGTGTGATCAGATTTATGTCATGATGCATATTTGTTTGGGCTGTGCGTGCGTTATTATGGTTGGATATTATAGTTGTATCGTCTACGTATTTGAATATCTTACCATTGAGAGGTAGCTAATTAATATCGTGCGTGTAAATGTTGAATATAGTTCGGGGGGGAGTACAGCTCCATGTGGCACTCCACAGGTTCCTGGTAGCTCTCTAGTTCTGTTTGAACCGATACATGTGGTATGCTTTCTATTTTGGAGGTAGTTTGTAAACCTCCTGTGCAGAGGCCAGAGTATTCCAACATGCCTCAGCTTTTCTAACAAGGTTTGATGTGTGAATGTATCGAAAGCTTTAGTTAGATCAATAAACACCACCATGGCAATTTTATTTTTGTCTAAGGCGATATTAATGAAGTTTTTAAATTCTTCCAAGAGAGATGTTGTTCGCTTATTTTTCTGAAAACCATATTGTGTTTTGGAGATAATATGAAAGGTCTCTGTGTATGCTGTGAGTTTCTTTAGTACGATCGCGCAATAATTTGATTGATAATTGGTAATGTTGCTATGAGTCTGTAATTGGTGATTAAATTTATTTTTCCATGTTTGTATATGGGTGTGATTATGTCGGTCATTAGCATACTTGGTATCTGTCCTGTTTTAAATATTTTATTTATTAATTTTAGAAGGATATGACTTAAGCTAATTGTATGTTGCTTTATATCTTTAGGTCTTATACCATCACTTTCTGGGTCTTTGTTTGGTTTGATTTGATGTATTGCATTGAGAAATTCTGCTTCTTTTATAGTTGTAAACCATAATGTCTGTTTTTTTAATGTTGTTTCTCTGCAGTTCTTGGATGGAGTCTGCAAAGTATTGGTTAAAATCATTAAAATCTGAAATCGGGCCCAGCCTCTTCTTGGTAACGATGACAACGTAACTGCACCTTTCATGCTTTCAACAATGGGAACTTTATCCTTCATTATCATATTCACTGTCGAAATAGGTCGATTTATATCCCGAGCTATTGTTGATATAATTTTCCCATCTTCATACATACGAATTATCTTCAACTTTTCTTCTAAATTTGAAAACTTTGCTTTTTTTGATTTATTACAAAGCAGATTCCGTTTTGCGTTTCGAAACCATTTGAAGGGTAAATAAACAACACACACTAACGGTGATAAACAAGTGACTAAACTAACTGCGCGAGGCATGGACGACTGACGGGTCGGGGAAGGAGGAATTGTTTACTGAGTCCTTATTTCTACTCTGGGCGTTTACTGGTAACCTGTCACTGCCTGTTACTATACGTTAGAGGCAGAGTCTAGTTAACATTAGGTCGTTGCATACTATAATCGATGTCAAAGACGCAAAAGCGGCAAACATGTTTATACACGCTAGTTGTAATTTTAGAGATTTAATATGTAACTGCCAATTTACGTAAGTCGTGTATTTCATAAGTGGAGGATGACTGTACTTATTTCTTTATAAATATAATTATGCATTATATAAGGAAAGCGGATATTAGATCCAGCATTATTTATTTTAGTAAATTATTATTAAAATAAATAAATATTAAATAATTAAATTAAAAATAAATTAATAACAAATAAATTCTCAATAAAATAATAATTAAATAAGTACTTTAGAAAATAATTATACATTTTTAAAACTAATTAAATATTTATCCACCTTATGTATTGGATTGGCATTAATGCGCATACAATTCACTATACATGCAGTACTACTACTCACAGTTCAGTAGTAATAATAATAATGGAATGCATTTATATTAATATACATTATTTATTTACAGGGTGCTTAAGGGTCAAAGCTGTATAACTGAGAGGAGACCTCCACATAGCCTTTAAAGAAATGCGGAGAACGAACCAGGGCTTCTGACCTAATGTCCAATCCTCACCTTATCGTGGTGCACCCTGTTGGGTATCTACCTGGATACTGAACGAAATTTCATGCCAGCTGGGGCGTCACCCAGTTAAACAAGGCCCTCATTGTCTTTGCCAGGGAACTAGGGCGAACAGAGAAAAGTCAGATACTGGAACAAATCTGAAAACAAACCCCAACTCAACATCACCAGAGTTAAAAATCGGTACTATCAACGTAAGAAACCTGAATGGCAAAGAAATGGAGCCAGCTGAGGAATTAGATAAGTACCAGATTGACATAATAGGGGTGACTGAAACAAAAAAGACCAAAACTGGTGAGATCTTTCTGAGCAATAAATACAAAATGTTATATTCAGACAATGACAATCAAGGAAAAGGAGTAGCAATAGTATTCAACACAAAATACGAGGCTAATCTTCTTGAATGGCAGGCAGTTTCAAGTAGAGTAATGTGGGCAAATATGAGAATGGGGAACTGGACAATGAGACTTATTTGTGCCTATGGCCCCACAGAAGGTTCTACTAAGGTAGAAGTGGAGGAATGTTTTGATGCTTTTCAAAAAGCAACGGACACAATGAAAAAGGAAACGTTGGTCCTTGTTGGGGATCTGAATAGCAGAGTAGGAAATGATTGTCAGACACAAAAATATTTTGAGAAAATTTGGAGAATACAGCAAAGCTTATAATAATGGCAAATACCTGTTGGATTTCTGCTTAGGACATGGACTGGTTATTACTAACACCATGTTCCAACATAAAAACATGCACAAATTCACATGGACAGAAGAGTCAAGGAATAAGAAAAGTCTCATTGACTATGTTATTGTTGATAGTGATGTTTTCTCCCTGGTGCAGGACACCAGATTGTACAGAGAATTTGAAATTTGGAGCGATTACTATTTAGTCTTGAGCAGGAAAAAATTGAAGTTCATATTGAAAGAAAAACACGTAAGAAAATTTTAAAGAGAATAAAAGTTGAACAGCTCTCATATGTGAACTGTAGACTAACATACACAAAGATTATTGAAGAAAAAATGTAAGAGTTTGAGAACAGGAACCTAATCTTGGAAATTCAGTAGCAAGCCATGAAGAACACCCTGATTGATTCAGCAAGAGAGGCATGTTGTGAGGTTGTCTGCAAGGATAGAAAAATCAGGTCTCCATGGTGGGCACATGAAGCTAAAGAGACAGTGAATGAAAAGAAGAAATCATATCAAAAGTTTCTGGGAAATAAGTCAGCTTTTGCTCTTAGAGAATACAGAGACAAATGTAAGAAAGCAAATCACTGTGTAAAACTAGCTAAACAAAAAGTCATGGGAGGACTTTGCAAGAACATAGAAAAAAATATCAAGAAGGTGGTAAGATATTCTGGAGGTTGTTGAAGAAGCTTAGAAATGGAGGAAAGAGTGTGGTAAAAGGAGTTACAGATGATAAAGATGACATGAAAACAGGAGAAAAAGATATCCTTGAAGTATGGAGTAATTACTTCGAAAAATTGCTAAATGAAACAAGCAAGTGTGCATCCCTTGTGGTATAAACGTCAGTCATAGTGTGCAGGACCTTCTTTTGTGCAAGTCATACAATAGATTTTTCTACGTCAACGAATGTTTGAATTTGCACAAACAAAATAATATTTGTTCAAAACTCCATCGTTGCGGACAGTGTTTGGCTAATTTCTCTACAGATAAAAACCATGTCTGTCCACCTGAAAATTTCTGCACCTACTGCAAATTAGTTCACCCAAAAGAGGTGTGCTTTGTGCAAAAATCGGATTGCTCAAATAAGCAGATTTCTATGATTTTTTTCATCATGTTCCAGTCTTGTGTATAGCTGATTTCGTTAGTGACGAGTGTGAGTTCTAAGGTGAAAACTTTGTGGGTCAGTTTCTAGATGAGTTGTTTTCTGTCAAGAATATCATGAAACGGGGACAAGATGGTAGGATTCCTTGTACTGTCAAACCAAAATACGAAAAAATGTCCGTGTGATTGCACACAATTTTCGTGATTTTGTGGGGTACTTTATTTTGGAATATCTTTTTTGAAAAAATTTCCAACCCAGTGTAGTGTTTGATGGATCGAAGATACTTGCTATCTATTATGACCCATTAAACATCATATTTCTTGACAGTTTTCCCTACATTAGTGTCACTCTTAGGAAACTGCCAGCTATGTTCGATCTCACAGAAGTTCATAAGGGTTTCTTTCCTCTTAAGTTTCACACATCGGATTCTATGGATTATGATGGAGTAATCCCCAAAAAAATCATATTTCCAGCAGGAATTTATGAATAAAGAAACTCGTACAGAGTTCGAAACGTGGTACGAAAATCGGCTAGACACTGAAAACTGTGTGAAAGCGGAACGTTTAGCTTATACGAAAGATGACATGCGTGTTTTGCGTGACACTTGCTATACTCTTCCCACCCTTCATACAGCTCACCCAGATTGATCCATTTCTCCATGACACTACAATTGCAGGAATATGTTTGAGAGTATTTCTCCAAAACTTTCTGAAACCTAACACACTGGCCATACTTCCTGCTCAGGTTTACATAGGTGCAAACGTGCAAAGTCGAAAGGCTTTGGCTTGGCTCAAATGGCAAGAACAACAGAATAACATAACCATACAACATGCATGTTCTGTGGGGAGAGAATTCTGCATCGGACCTTATTTTGTTAATGGGAAATGTGGAAGCTTAATTTTTGAATATTATGGTTTCTTCTTCCATGGTTGTCAAAAGTGCTACAGACCAAGTACATTCCAACCACACAGAAACACAGACATAATTTCCCTTTTTGAGCAAATGAAGGATCGCGAAAACTATTTTCGTAGCTAAGGATTCGACGTTATCTCAATTGGGAATATCAGTTTAATGCAGAAATTTCTGAAAACACAGCTTTGAAAAACTTTATTGCTGCTCTTAATATTCCAGATCCCATAATTCCTCATAGTGTTCTGCATGGTGGCAGAACTGACTGCTACAGAATGTATCCCAAAATTCACATAGAAGGGGAAGTTTTTCACTATTTGGACTTTAATAGCCTTTATCCATGGGTAATGAAATACCAGGTATTTCCTATGGGGCATTTCAAAGTTATTATCGATAATTTCGACTTTTCTCCTGGGGTATACTTTGGTATTTGCCATGTAAAAGTGGAAGCACCTACCGATCTCTTTTTACCGGTTTTGCTCAACACAGTTAACGAAATATTAATCTTCCCCCTGTGTGGAAAGTGTGCTTCCGAAATGGTCCCGTTATGCTCTCATATGGATCGATCATTTACAGGTTAATGGTGCAGTCCAGAATTAGATTTAGCACGTTCTCGTGGTTATAAAGTTTTAGAATTTTACGAGGTGTGGCATTTTTCTCAAAAATTGGAAGTTGAAGAAAACTTCTTTGCTCACTATATGATACCTTTCTGAAGTTGAAACTGGAAGCATCTGGATGGCCAGAAGTTCAAAAGTCACAGGCTTATCTGGACGAGTTTTTCTACGGGAAGGTGTTATCTTAAATAGTGAAAACATTAGTAAAAACCCTAGTAAACGTCCACTTGCTAAGCTTTGTTTGAATTCTCTATGAGGAAGGCTTGGCATGAGAATGTTAAGAACTCAGACCATGGTGATTTCCTCCAGGTGAAGACCTCATAGAACTCTTTTTTTTAGATAACAGTAAAGTTATCCAAGATGCCAGGTTAGTTCCAGAAGAGAAGATGATGGTTGCCTACTCTCTTATTGAAGGCACTGAGCTTGAAAATAGGAAAGGGAATGCTGTCATCTCCTCATTGGTAGTTACCTACGGAAGGATAAAGTTATATGTGGTCATGGAACCTTTGAAAAGACGGCTTTTATACACAGATACTGATTCTGTCATTTTCAGTGAAAAACCCGGCGATTATTCACAGCCCACTGGTCACTACCTTGGGAAGCTAGGCGATGAACTTGACGGTGACTTTGTAGTTGAGTTTGTTACCACAGGTCCCAAATATTATTCCTACTTAACGTGGGGAGGGGGGGGGAGATTGTGACCAAATGCAAAGGCAGTACTTTAAATTCTCGCGCGGCCACTGAGATTAATCTGGAATCTTTGATAGCAGCAGTAATGGGTGAGCCACAAAACATCCAAAATGCTTTATCATTTTCTGTCCATAGAGAAATATGGAGCTGTCAACTCAAAACGACCTCCGTAACAAAAAGATTTGGATACACTTTTGCGAAGCGCATAGTGTCAACAGACACATGCACTTTCCCCTATGGGTATTTTAAAGAATAATTCCTTACACTCACATACCCCATAAGCAAAAGATGCCATCTATGGGACAGAAAATTAAACAACATTCTACCTTGTAGGTAAAAATCCATGGTTGTTTCCCAACACGATAATTTGCAGTGTTCCCCTTCTCTTGTACAGTTTTCACATCACTGTTATTGTTACTATTATTCCACAAAAGCTTTTTTTCTTTTTTGAATTAAAAAAGAAAAAATTCGTCTTGACATGATTACATGGTGACTGTGATAAAAAAAAATAATAAATAAAAAAAAATCTCGATAGGGATATTTTTTAATATTAAAAGCAAGTATCTATTTCTTTTAAAATGATCTCTGATTATATAAAAATAATCACAGGCTAATTATGCTATCATTTTCGATATGTTCATACATCCATTTACATGCATTATTTCGGGAGCTACTCAGTCAGGAAAAACAATATTCGTGTTGTCTCTCATAGAACAATTTAATCAACTAATCAAACCAGCACCGGAGCGAATGGTTTACTGTTAGAGTGAAAATCAGGATAAATTAAAAAAAATTACCAAAATAGCATTCGTGAATGCTTTGAAGTTACCTGAATTTGATTCTAATGTGAGAAATTTACTCATAATCGATTATTTGGTTCACCAGGCTAAGGACAGCACCGAAATAGCAGATGTTTTCATAAAAGGTTCGCATCACCGTAACCTCAATGACATACGACGATCTAGTTAATGTACAGTAAACTTCAGACTAATGTTTTAACATAATGGCACAGAGGGACAAGTGTTTAGCTATTGATATTTTAGGTGCTGTAATTGCAGTACAATGAAGTTGGTATCGTATCCTTACTCTCAGAAGATAATCTTTTTCATTTTATACTGCAGAGATTAATCTATTTAATTTATAGTCTACATTTATACGCATATATTGTTGAGGCATATATTAAGATATTTTATTATTAACCTAAGATAATTATTAAGAGATGTTCACAATTCCAATTTGTGTTAGCTTTGCCGAGTGCTTCATATTGTAGGGTAAGAATACTTGTAGAAATATCATTTCAGGCAGCAGAACCTTTATTTTAGAAATGATATTAAAAATTTCTGCTTATGTAGCAAATTTGTTTAAGAATATTTCTATTGATGATTCGGTGATAATTCCAGTGTCATTTTTTTATGTGGGTGTGATTAGTGAAGAATTTCATGTGCCGTGTATATGATCACTTTTAAAAAATATATTTATTAATTTTTTCATTAAGATCGTACATATACATATCTTATGATACTAACTCCTCACTCTTCGCTGGGATTGATTTGTTAGATTGCACAGAGCAGTTTTGCTTCTTTAATGGTTGAAAATATCACAATGATTGATTTGCTTGTGGTCATAGTGGATGATCAAATTCTGTGAAAGCGATATATTTTTCTGCAGATCAAGGATGGAAGCTTCGGAATAAATACTAATTAAAGTCGTTTACTGACTGTTAGAGTGACTTGGTTCTTTCCCAAAGCTATTTTTATGGTTTCAAATGCAGCACGTTTGGAGATATAATGGGATATGTGGTTTCTTTCTCATCATTTTGTGTAAACATTAAGTTCTCTTTATAGTAGCTTTTCGTAGTGTTGTAAGATTGTTTCTTATTTTTTTTTCTTTTCTGCTTCTGCAGCTGAATTACTTTGATACTGAGTAGCTGATGTAGCTTTCATTGTTTCCACAAATGATCCTTTCTATGTACATCTGAAATTACATTTTCTATTATTCAAGATTTCTGTCTTGTTTATGTGCTTATTTTCATCATCTTTACAGTTTTTTTATATATTTTTTCTGTTGTGTAACTTTAATGTGTGTTAGTAGAAAATATATACAGAGTCCGCTGATGTCATTTTTAACAATCGGCTTTCGTTCTCTCTCTTTTTTTTTTGCTTTACAATTTCGTTCTTTATTATTTTTTGTGCTTCTATTCAGACTCAGGACATTGCAAGGTTAGTGCAGTGAAATATTGATCTGCAACTTTGTGTTTTATAATTGCTGTCGAGTAGCTACTTGTTCGTATCCGTATATTTATAGTGTCTATGTGGGATGCTGAGATATTATTTAAATATATTTTCTTGATATAGGAAATTATTGCTACTATCAGGTTGTACATAGAGAGCAGGACAAAATATTTTGCAATGTTTCTCGGATTATTATATGCATTATTTATGATCATATCACCCATTACTATATAGATAGCCAAACATCCATTTCTTGTAGAAATTCTCACTTGTTTAATGTAGGTTAACTACATTAAATAGCATTTAGTAGCAGCTGCTGTTGAGAAACTTCATGTATTATTTCGACGTTTTCTGTTTAAATTTACGGTTAATTCTTTCATTATTAATTATTTTTTGTTGAATATTCCGGTTCCAACATCGCCTTGTTTGTTGGCAGTGTGTAAGCAGTTGAAAGTTAGGAATTGTTGAATTGTTGCCTCATTGTTGCATAAACCAATATTTTAGAAATTAACAGCACACATCTCCTAGGAGTTGGGTGTTACATTATGAGAAAATACTAAGGTCAGTGATGGCTCACTCCATCTTCACTACGAGTTGCCCCAGCATGTACCATCTGTTGGCTTAGGCTTTGGCTCACCGAACAGTTATAGATTTCTATATTCGACAAGAAACTCTTTATATAAATATAAATTTCTACCTTTGAGTTTCTTATTCGGCTAAGAAATAATGTTGGATTCAATATCCACTTAATTCGAATAAATATACTTCGCTGAAGTGAAGACAATTAGTTCTTTATCTCATAATTTTTTAGTTCACTTTTTGGCGACCGTTCAATAAAGAAATAAGCTTCGTATTACTGCACCCTCAGTATTTACATCTAGGTCTACCTACTAACTGATGAGTTCGTTTTCCTGGATACATGAGAAGCTCTACTCGGGGTAGGTTTGCCTGTCTCTGAGTAAGACCACCACTGAGATTATTGCTCTGTCTGATGGTGGGGTGAGCTTGGCACTGGATAGAGCCAACGCTGTGAAGTTCTTCTTAGTGACGGGTGAGCCTGTCACTGAGTGGAATAACGCTGAGTTGAACGGTCTTTCGTCGAATATGGAGTGGTCTAGGGATCGTCCTAATTTGATTTGTAATATGATCGTTTTTTCGACGTTCTTGATTTATAGTTTGTACAGTAATTTTAAAAATTGAATTCTTGCATAAGTTTACAGGTCTTTTTTATGCGACTGTTTTCTCTCACTTATTACGTTGACATAATTTTTGATATCTTTGCTGTTTATTTTACGCTTTGTAAGACTTCTTCCATTGATACATAATTATACTTAACAAAGTCCGTGTATTCGCTGACGCTTTTAACATTTTTTTCTTTTGGTTATCGAAAAGGTTTTGAGCAAATGTATCTAAATAGCCTTTTATATGTTTGGTTTCATTATCGTGGATATATTTAATATATCTAAAGCAGTAGGCTCACTCGAAACGCTTGTTGTTTTAATCTCTTCGTCTTGCTTGGCTTCGTGTAAAATGGGCTCCGCTGTTTTTACTTTGTTGTCTGTTGTTCGTGGAGCTGTTTATTCGTTATCACTACAGTAATTTCCATTGTTCACTTTTCGCATTGGAATTACAATTCATGGTTGATTGGGAAATGACAGTACATATAAAGTGCAGAGTAAAAATTACTACACGTTTCGCAATTTCCTTCGGAGAGTAAATCATTAGACAGTAGACAATAGCGACATCCTTCGCTCTTTTCCTCTTCGCAGACAGCGATTAAGATAATGGTGATTAAAAAAACTTCTTCATGTTATCGTCTTGGATGATGCTTGAAAGCATAAGTGGGATTAGTGGTGTTATTCTCTCAATGTGAACCAAAGAATTGTAGCGAATCAGAGATAGAAATGGAAATTCCTTGTTATGTATGAGTGCTTTTACTTGGCATCTGCTTTCTTCTTTTATGTGTACACATAAACGATACACGCAACTTGCCGATAGAAAGATAAACATATCAATATATAGATGCTAGAACCTTACAATCCAACCACACAGGTATTAGCATTGCCTCTTTCCAAAGCTACTTAACCTCAACAAAATAACTCATCATCATCATCATACGTATCAAAGATTTAGGCCTAGTATGGCCTGTTCCGGCCTTAGAAGTCATCGTTGAATCATTTAAGAGGACGTCCTGGTTTTCCTTTTCCTAATGGCTTGTACTTTAAGGCTTGTTTTGGTAATCTTTCTGTTTTAATTCTTTGAACGTGTTCCATCCATTTATATTTATATTTTTTAATTTTTTCAATTACTGGTTCTTGATTTAATTCTTTCATAATATCTTCGTTTCTTTTGTGGTCAAATAGGGTATACTTTGTAGTTTTTCTCATAAACTTCATTTCTGCTGTTGTTAATCTTTGTCTGTCTTTTTGTTTTATTGTCCAGATTTCGCTTCCATACATTAAGACCGGTAAAGCTAATGTATTGTATACTTTTAGTCTGGTTTGTTTTTGAACTAGGTTTGGTTTAAATATAGAGTTAACCACACCTGTTATTTTTAAATATTTTGCAATTTTTATGTTTATATCTTTTACATTTTCATAAGTGATCATACATCCTAGGTTATTAAATTAATTCACCTGTTCTAAGATCTTTCAGAATTTGTAATTATTATTTGGTCGTCTGCAAAGAGGAGAGTGTTTAAGTTAACTCTAGGTGAAAGTTTAATTCCTTGATGTAAATTTTACTCCATTTTATTATTATTTCATTTAAGTAGATATTAAAAAGAGTTGCGGAGAGGGGACATCCCTGTCGGACACCTTGGTTTATCTCTCTTGTATATGATAGCTCGTGATTTAATCTTATTTGTATTTGTTTATTTTCTTATATACTTGTGACAGCTTTTAGGATATTATTTGGTATTTGTCTTTCTTTTAATATGTTAAATAATATGTTTCTTTTAACTTTGTCAAATGCTTTTTCAAAGTCAATAAATGCAATATGTGTTTCTAAATTATATTCTCTTCTTTTCTCTATTATTAATTTTAGGCAGAAGGCTGAGTCTATACATTATCGTCCTTTTCTAAATCCATTTGGTACTTCTAGAATAAGGTTTTCGGAATATTAGTTTGTTATTTAAGATTCTGCTATATATTTTGTAACAAGAATTTAGTATACTGATACCTCTTATAGTTTTTAGGGTCATCTCTATTACCATTCTTAAAGATAGGAATCACAATTGCTTTTTTCCATTTTATTGCGGCGATACCAGTTGAGTAAATTTTATTTAAAAATAATAAGAGTCTTCCTTTGAATCTTGTTCTTGCGTATTTATATAGTTCTGAACCTAGCTTATCTTCTCCAGGTGATTTTCCGTTTCTTGTTTCTTTCAGGCTGATTCCTAATTCTTCTTAGGTTATTTCCTTTTCATTTTCGTTAATTGTTTGCCAGTTGTGTTTTTTAAAATATTTGTCTGTCCACAGTTCTGTGTAGTAATTTAGAAATTCTTCTAATTTCAATTCAGTGTTTAATTTTATGTTTTCTTTGGTATCTGCATTTAGGTGTTTGAAAATCGTATGTACATTGGGTCTTATTTTATATAAATCATGTTCTAAATTAGAAATAAATTTATTCCATGATTTTCTATGTCTTTTTCTGATTTCTCTTTTACCTATGGCTTTTATTCTTTTATATTCTACTTCATCTTCTAATCTTTTACTGCTTAACCATTTGTGATAGGCTTCTTTTTTCTTTTTGATTATTTCTTTGATTGTATCATCCCAGATCTTCAGTTTTTTTCTTTCATTGAATAAAAGAAAAAACTGAAGATCTTTCATTTGCTGCTTTCATTTGCTGATGCATTTAATATCGTTTTTATATTAAGCCATTCTATTTCTATTTCTTCATTTTGTTTAATTTTATCTAGATACTGGTTAATTCTTTGTTCATATAGCCATTGTACATTTGTGTCATTCAATAGTCTAGTTTTATAAACAAATGTTTCAATTTTTCTTTCTGTTCTTGTTACTTGTAGGTGGTAATCTTAATTTTATTTTAACAAGGAAGTGGTCACTGCTTATTTCATATCCTCTGTGAACTCTAACATCTAGTGAAAATTTTGATGTATTTTCATTTAATATGAAGTTATCTAATATTGATTTCTATCCTCTTGCTGCCCAAGTATATTTATGTATGTCTTTATGTTTATAGAAGGAATTCATTATTTTTAGGTTATTATAAACTACAAAGTCAATCAATTTTTTACCATTTCTGTTTAGAGTGTGTTCTCCATGTATTCATATATTATTATTAATTTTCGTGTTTCCAATTCTTGCATTTAAGTCTCCTGCTAAAATTATGTAATCATTTTTAATTATTTTATTACATATGTTTCGTAGCTGATTATAATAATCAGTATTATCCTGTTCTCTTCCTTCTTCTGGGGCATATAAACCAACTATTGTTAAATAGCCTCTATCTATTTTTATTCTAGCTTCTATTATTCTTTCATTCCATAATTTATAATGTTTTAACTGTTTTGAAAGGGAGTTATGAATCCAAATCATGACTCCTGCTTGTGCTGTTTGGTCTCTGTCGACTCCACTGTATATCTCAACAAAATAACTACCTGCTTCTATCATAAGTGTTTTGTAGTAAACAACACTAGAACACAAGTACTAATCATCAAGATCCAAGAATCACTTACCCTATACATCTGATGATGTGCAGTCACATATAATAGTACATTAACCACGGCAGCTTTCATTATCATGAGTTCAGGCTAGCAGGTGCTACATATAACTCAGTCTACAAAGAAGCAGCCACCTTAAATGCATAAAAGATCCATTTTGGTATGTTCGGTTGCATTGTTAAAAAATGACACGCTTTCTTCATGTTTCAAATATTTTTTTATTTAGTTTGTATAGTTTTTTTAATTCAGTTTGTTGTTTATATAAGAAGATGAAAATGTAATCAGAAGTTTGATAAGTTAATTACGATATTTGAACTTGATCTTACAAAAAAAAAAAATAAAAAGGAACAAGATTCACAGGACTTCAAGGAATTATTTTTCTTAGTTCATTACGTACGATTAGAAATAAGGAAATCATCTTCCTTTATTGTACCTACGACAGCATTTTCTCTTGGCATCATGAAGTTGTGCAACTAAGGTTATTTAATATGAATACCAATCAAATGGCAGAGTTTGTGGTCACATGGTTTATGTAATGAATTCATTGCTTCGTTTAATATTAAGCTACGATACAAATCAAAAATTCATTATTACAAATGCAACATGAAGCTTGGATTCATCACTGCTTATCCACTCTTATTTATAGCGGTGTTTGTGATTCTATTTTTACTCGCACGGGTTTCGTTTCAGAGTGGGTGACGTTAATTTAATCAGTGCAGTTTGAATCAACTGTTTGAATAGAATTTGAATCAACAGTGCTGTGTTATAATTTTCAACTCCAATAACATGGAAGAAATCAAAGCAATATTGGATCATATTAAAATGAATTATCAACTTAACGAAGTTAACATCATAGCTTTGATTTTTATAGTTTTGGGAACAGCCTTGCTGTATCTTGTTTTCTATCAGCGCAACCACAAACTGTTTGGTCTACCGGGAATTCCACCACACTTATTTATAGGAAACATGGATATTATTTACAATTGTTACAAAAAAAGTGGAAAGCTAATTTTTAGCATGCGTAAGTACTGTTATTATGAATTTACTGTCTTTATTTTTAATAAACATTGATATTAATAAAAATTAATATGTTTAATTGAAGTTTAAGTTTTAGTATACTTTACTGAACTTTGTCTGAAGGTGTCTGAAAGCACTTCAGATACTTTGTAGACAGAGTAAATATTCTTATACTTATTAATAATAATAGAAATACATTTTTAAATATTGTAACCGGAAAATGTGATGAGGCGTTATTTGAAAAGCGATTTCCATTGTAATACTAGAAGAACGAACAACTTATAACGTCTTTCTAAGGAAATGTGGGTCGCATACAGAGGTGATGGTGACCTCCTATTCCTGGAATATTTTATCGGTCTTGCAATAAAAATTTGCAAAATGGCTAATGAACACAAAAAGTGTTCATTATAATCTGATTCAATCTGATATAATATGATGATATCATAGATATAATCTGAGCGTGTCATAGTTACTTTGCCGTCATCTGAATCAGAGCTTCAGTGGGTGAGTCGGCACAGACGAGACTCACTGGTTGGAAAGACGTGGAGTGAAAACTCGATCAGTAAAATTACTAGAACGACTTTGCAATATTGCTATCTTTCATCTTGGAATACATATCATTCTTAGTGACAGTACGTTAACAATTCCGAGGGAACCGCTAAAGCAACAATAATTTAGTAATAATTTTGGATGAATGCTCTTACCTAAAATGTATTATTTCATTCTGTGTCATCGATTTAAGTAAGAAGCTATCATTGAAAAAAAAAATACTCCACTACAATTAGGAAGAGATCTGGTTGTCCGAATCAGGCCTACTAACTGGTATCGAGTGTCATGAGTACAGTATTTTTAGGAAGGATAGAGTGCATAGAAGAGGAGGTGGCGTGCTGTTAATAATATTGGATGACCTAAGTCCAGTTAGATTTCAGACCTATGAATGCAGTGGGTGTTGTTACAGACCTCGTGGATCGATTGCTGGTGATGAAATCTTTATCACCAAACAGAAAATATAAGCACCAAAAGATAATCATAATGGGAGATTTTAATTATCCAAATGTTGATTGGGTAGGAGTAGAATTTCATGAGAAGAATGAAAATTCATTTATTGAGCTGTTGCGGGACAACTTTCTCAAGCAGCATGTGACAGAAGGAACTCGAGATCAAAGAGTGTTAGATTTGATTATAGTGTCATAGGGTGTTTCAGTTAAAGATATAACTATTCTGCCTCCAGTTGGTGACAGTGATCATGCGATACTCATTTGGTAAGTGAAAGCGTGTGAATGTTCCATTCCTAAAAGGTTACATGCTGAACTACAAAGCAGGAAATTATGACCAACTGAGGAGTATACTGCGTTCAGTGTATTGGGATCGGTTGCTGATTGGGAAGATTATCGACAGTGCATGGTTAAAGCAATACTTAAATGATGCTATATCAGAATGTGTTCCGAGAGTTCGAAGAATAAATTGAGTAAGAGACAAATGGATGTGTAATCTTATTAAGCAAGACATTCGTAAGAAAAAGTGGATGTGGACGGAATATCGTTTGCATAAGGATGACATCCGTTATGAACGTTATAAGCAGCAGATTAGAACAGTCACAACTGTTGTACGCAAAGCAAATCTGATTATGACAAAAAACTGGCTCGACTTACTAAAGACAACCCAAGAATTCCATAGATATGCTCCAATTAAAGGAAGAATGAATATTAAAGAATAACTCTTCTAAATCCAGATGACGTGAGGGTTACAGATGCAGAAGAGGTTGTTCAGTTAATGAGTGCTTATTTCGTTAAAAGCTATCAACCTGGTGAACGCAGAATTGGCCACACTATTACATCTTCACGAGATAAAGAAAAGGTGTGCGAGGCCGAGGTATTAGAGCTGTTGCACAAACTGTATAAGAATTCATCAATAAAGACTGATGGAATATCAGCACGTGTGCTAAAAGGGTGTTCAGCTGAACTGGCCATTCCTTTGACCAGGATGTTTAACATGAGTCTCAGAAGAGGGAAGAATCCGCAGGAATGGAAGAAAGGTATGGTAATTCCATTGCACCAGAGTGGTTCAAAGACCGATATATACAACTATATCCAAATATCCAACTATCTCAGGAGTGGTGGTGAAAATGTTAGAAAAATTGGTCATGGCCCGCATTCAGAAATTGGTGGAGAGTGATTATCTACTTTGCAATGAACTACATAAGTTTACTACGGGAAGTTTATGTTTTAGCAACTTGCTCACATTCTATAACAATGTTACCATTCAAATAAACAAAGGGAATGGATATACCATGATACTTTTGGGTTTTGCTGAGGCTTTTGACAGAATACAGCATGGCAGACTGCTGCACAAATGGGAGAAAATGAATTATACAATATTAGCATGGATAAGAGGATGGCTGACTGACATATATCATAAAGTTATATATGGGTAATCTGAATCTGCAAGGTTTAAGGTAACAAGTGGTGTACCACAAGGGTCAGTAACTCTGTTATTCAATCTCTACATTAATGATATTAGGAAGGATTTGACAAAGGACATACAGTTATTTTCTGATTATGCAAAGATAGGTAGGGTAATCAGGAATGCTGCTGATATGCAGTCTTTGCAGAATGATCTGAATAAGCTGGAAATGTGGGCATGGGAAAACGGGTGTCAGTTCAATGTCAATAAATGTAAAGGCATTCACTTCGGTATGATTAGATATGGAATGTTGTATTATATTGGTGGGATTAGGCTAGAAGAAACGGATGAGGCTAGGGATCTTGTAGTGTTAATAGACAGGAATTTGAAATTTAGGGACCAGTTGGCAAAGATTGCAAATAAAACTCAAAAGATAATCGCAATGCTAAAACGAACGTTCACATGTAAAGATAAGGATGTTATTTTTCCTCTTTACTAGGCCTTGATAAGACCTCACTTGGACTATTGTGCGCAGGTCTGGTCTCCTAGTTTCCGTTGTGTTTCTGATATATTGGAGAGAGTTCAAAGGAGAGTGTTAAAAATGATACCAGTATTTTGGAATATTGATTGTGAAGACAGATTGAGAATTTGTAGACTGCATACACTAGCAAAAAGGAGAAAGAGGAGTGATATGATTGAGACTTAAAAACTTCTAAACGGGTCATGCAGGATTTCAATTGATGGAATTTTTCAATTTATGGAGTGTGGGGAAAAGACGAGAGGGCATCCTTTAAATCTGAGAATGAAGGCCACCAAGAAGGCTGTGAGGGCTAGATTTTTCTCTCAGAGGGTGGTGCCTGATCAGAATGGATTGCTATTGAATGTTGTGATTGCAAGAAGTTTGAATGAATTCAAGAATAAACATGATAGCTGGTGTGTGTAGTATGTGGCTTCCATCGATGAGTTTCTGACTCCCTGGAGGTCTCTCGTATTAATAATAATAATAATTTTTTTTACATTTTTTTTTATTACATTACATACATTTGTTACAGTTATTGCATACATTTGATTACATATGAATGAGAAGGAATTTCTCTGCTTTTATCCTCGAAGCTTATTTGTAAGCTTATATGAGTATATGATACCAGTTGGGTTTTATTTATTGGCTTGGTTGCTGTGTTGGGAAGCTACGAAATCTACGAATAATAATAATAATAATAATTTCATGATTTCTAGATCGGTTAAGTATCCACAATTAGGTGTTAAACGGAAAATTATAAACTTTTAAATTAGACTTGAGTGAATGGATAATTCTTAAAAGTAAATTCATAACAATGTAGAAATTAAATGCTCACAATGAAACCCATATTGGTGGTTATTATTTATATCAGATGTATCTGAAAGTTAATTATTAAAAAATGATAAAATGCAGATCACATTTATTGATATAATTCTGTATCGGACTGTTTTTGTTATTTATCAGACGTTAATAACAAGCTTTTATAATTCTTAGTAATTACCCAAGAATTGCAACGAATCGTCCGTTTATTTGTGAAAGATAATTTGATGGTTTTTTGGTTTTTCACCCATCCTATAGTAATCCTTTCTAACTGGAAACCAGCAGAAGTAAGTTCCTTTACTCTATATTAATTCATTACAATTAATGCTCAAATATCTTTTATAAATATCTTTCCATTAAATGCAGCACACGTTTGTATATTATGTAGCGTATTTATTGCAGGTAATAATAAATGCAATGGTTGAAGAGCAGAATATGTATACAGTTGAACATACAAAAACATACCAAATTATATATAAAAAAATAATCTGCGATTGGAATAGGCAATTTAATAATTACTTGGAATAGTTATATTTCATTTTAACTGCTTTTCTAATTTATGTTAATTGAATATTGATTCTTATCAGACTAAGCTGTGTCCCAACAAACCAGCTGAAGCAAGTTGTCTACATTAGATCATTACCAATGTGAACTTAATTTCGAAGATAAACTCTTGAAATTAACCTATGAGAGGTAACAAAGCGCGTTCTTGGAAGAACTACTGAAATTTTACTATTTATTATTACCACCTGCAAGAATTTAGCTTTGCAAAAGTCAAGTTATCCTGAATGTCTTGCAAAGCTGGGAGAACGCCGGTTTCAGAATAAGTTCCTGTTGGTCTGCATAATTAAGGTTTTTTTTAAAGAGAAATTGTATGCAGTTTAGTGCAAGCGGCGTTCATCCAATGCCAAACCGCCTGAAATAGAGTCTCCATAGCTCCTTCGATAACAACGAAGTCCCTTTGGCGGGAAAGTCCTGAGTTCGATTCCCGTCTGTGAGGTGAGGCCTTTATCTGGTTCTTTCGACGAAAGGTGAGTTAGGCGGTCTCATACGGCGGTATGAGACCGGCTATTATATGGAAGAGATAGAGTCCTTATCACATGCCGTTACACCCTTAACCAGTAGTCTCATCATGGTAGGCACCCTCATAGACAGAGGACGACACATCAATGGGAGGGGAAGCACCTGAAGATTGACCTGAGTTTCTTTTCTAGCAGCCAATTAGAGAAATATTTTTTATAAGACTTTCATCGACTTTTTCCCGGGTTATTCGCTTTTGGCAATGGTCAAACTTTGGCACTGGTAAACAGGCTTCTTTTCTCCAAAACTCAGGCTTCCCTTCCAGTAAATCCAAGAAACTTGAACGTAGGTCTTACTATTTGTGATAATAAATCAAGTATTAGTTTTGGCGAGAACGAGTTGTCGGCATTTGTAAACCAGCTCTTTAGTGGATGCCGTTTATAATTAATAGTAGTCTTGGACTGGATATCTCTGATAAGCTACCATTAGAGATTGAACTACCTTGAACTACTTCCAAATTTCCAAACGTTCGATAAGACTTAAACGGCTTAGCCCATTCCAATAGGAAGAATAAAATCATTAAATAATAGAAACTGTTTCATGTATTTCCTAAAGCAATTTTCCTAGCAAATGCTGTTCCAGCTGCCTGTCCCAAGGCGTTAGGCAGAATCTCTACCACCGGACTTATACAGCAAAAGCTAGTAACCGCTCATAGGAAATTTGATATAATTTCAAGTCTCAGCAAAAAAAAAGGTAGCAGGACTTTCAAGATTTTTTCAGGGCTAGCAGGATTTTGACGAGTGTCACTGTTGAAAATATGAAAAGAATTATATTTTTTCAATTATCGTTATACGAAACAAATGCACTGCAATGTAACGCCGATATTTTTTGCGCTTGTCATCGCTGTTGATAGGAAACTTTTATTATTGGTGTTTGTTCGTGGTGAGGATGAAATATTTTTAATAAAGCAATTTTTTATATGTAAATTTATATATATTTAATTTTTATTTATTTATTTATCTTTTTATACGCAGCATCCCTAGTTAAAATTTTCACTGGCGCCGCCACTGGTAATAGGTTTACAGTGACACTGCTGAATTTTCAAAAGCTTTTGATAGGATACCACATGGAATTCTAATCAACACATTTCAGCACATGACGATGTATATGAAGTTGGCGAAGTGGATAAGATGGCGGTTTGATGGAGAGATATCAGAGAATACTAGTTTTATCAGGAGTAGTGTCCAGTAGAAGGCCTGTAACTAGTGACGTGCTAAAAGGCTCGGTTACTGGGCGACTGCTGTTTAATTTGTGTATTCATGCTATTGGAAACGTTCAGAGAGGAATTATATAGTTGTCTACTGTATGTAGCGTATGGCTCACAAATGAAAAGTTACATTCCAATAATCTATAATATATGTAATCATGCAGTGTAAAATTAACAAAATCATAAAGCATGATATAAAAACAGTCAGAAAAGAGAGACTCAATAATAGACATACGACTGTATGTCTTGGTTGATTATTCAATCAACTGCACTTGGTGTAGCGTGATGAAGTCCGACAAGTTTCCATTGCATGCACGTTGGGCACATAGTGGTATGATCCACATTTTGGTGGGGTGATCCACAGTTACGCCTGGGTGAGCCAATCATGCCCCATTTGTAAATGCAGTCTGCACATTAGCCATGATTGGTATGGTTCCGTTAAGAGTAGACCAAATTTTCCGTGCCAGGACAAAACCCAAAGGCATCGGTGTTGGTTCAAATAATTCATGGAAGTTCCTTGTTGAAGTGTTACAACAGGACTCCTTCCACTTTTCCTTCATGTTAAAACTTGGCTCTGAAGATTTTTCGCCATTAGAATTGGAGGTGCCTTGACTTTAGCCTATTCATTTCGAAGGGCAGCTTGTCTTTTTAAATTGGTAGATCATGGATTTCTGATTTCGCTGTATTCATGTAAAAAAAGATGGATCTGCGGAGATGTTGAGTGGGATGTTGCTTAACACTTGGCCACTAGGGTTGGGTTGATTTCACAGTTAAAGAAATGACGCGCATAGTGCTGTGAAGCTGAGCATCAACCAAGTAAAAATGGATGCTGTTCAGTCATACAGGTGAGAAGTATTCGGCTGCAGAGTAAACCAGACTAAGAGCAGTGCAACGAAGCGTTGCTGCCTAGGAACTCCAAATTGTTCCGCAGAGGATTGACACTATATTGTTTCGTGTTTTTAGATTGGATGCTGTGTTAATGAGATGTTGTTTAAAAGATAGAATGCTATTCTAAGTGACGCCCAGATATTTCAGGAATCTCTCGTTGTCTCTCAGTTTGTGGTTTAAGTAGACCATCAGTTCTTTCTTAGCCTGGATATTATTCAGGTGGAAGCATGAAACTTCTGTTTTGCTAGAATTTGGACGTAATCCCCATTTGCACAAGTATGCATCTAGGAGTGCAAGGTCAAACGTTGGTGTGTCTTACCCCTCCTACCAGCCAAGGTGGATGAAATAGCCAGCCCACCCAGCATTTTTCATGGATCAAAACTTCATCAGCATTCTACCTTTTATCAAGTAGTTACCTTCCTCTGCCTTTAATCCCTTAACTGCAATTTTAGAGCCATTAGCGGATTAACTGTGGTGGAGCCATGCTTGTGTCACTTGTCTTTACATGTACTGTGCTACTTGGAATTTTCTTTACTGTACTAGGGTATTTGATCTTTTTTTGCTGCACAATTTATTAATTGTGTCTCTTTCCAAAAATTAAAAGGAGTTTGACATCTCCAAAATAAATAATCAGTTCTGAAATGATCACAGTTCAGCCTTTGCAATGAATATATTTCTGTAATAGTATATATCCTTCACTTTACTGAAATATATATATTTTTCACGAATTTTCAAATGTTTGTTTGCATTTAAAATATTTGGACAATATTTATATTTTTAAATAACATTTAGTGAAATAAATATGATATTTTGCTTTCTTACTTTGCAAAATAGCTTTATATGGATGTTTACGTTTCAATTTTAGGAAAGATTTTTTATTTTTTTTATGAACAATAAACGATTATAAACTGCATTACTATTAGTGGGCAGTTCAAACTCCACTGGTACCCAATCACAGATAAATGACTCAAGGCTATCACTAATTAAGCGGTACACAGTGAAGAGAGATGGCTCAACATGTGCCGTCATCTCGTAGTCCTTAACCTTAATACAATATATTTAATGTCAGAAATAATGCGGGTTCTACAGTTGATTTTACGGGAAGAAAACCCCGCTTTCCCATGCCAGAGATCGACTAACTTTGGCAGCTGTTGAAAAATGGCTTCGAAAAATTTCCTCTAGTCTACTAGAATCGAAAGCAAGTCTTCCTTCGTGCCGTTAAGCGCCGTGGTGCGGTAACTCCACATCCGCTGAGCGACACATGCTCTCTTGTGTCTTTTTTTAGTATCAAAAATTTATACCTAATGATATTTTATCAGAGACTCTTCGTCTTCTTGTTTTGCTTAAAATTGTAACAGAGTTTTTTTTTTTTTTTTTTTTTTTTTTGTAGGATGCACATTAGTATAATATCCAGTGCTTTACCACTTGAGATATGTTGAAAATAAAATTAGAAGGATATTCTGTGTGGAATGATTCAAAATTTATGCTCATTTTTATGATATTTTACTGCAACCCCCCCCTCTATCCTGTCCTGGTACTCAGTTACATAACTACTTTAAATTTCTGCAAGTTTGAAAGCTTGCAGTTAATATTCAAAATCCCTTATTTCAGTTTATCGTTTTGACAAAAGAAATAAAGCGATAATATTGTGTATATTCGAAACTACTAATTCTGTACTCTTTCTTTGCATCTGAAATCAGCTCTTCAGCGGTCTGCTGAAATTATTCTAAGATTTAGAAATACTATGCTATATTTTCAATACGTAAAATTGTATACCATGCAAAGAAAGTTCTGTTGTATTATTGTTGTTTCTTTCTTTCTTTCTTTCTTTATTTATTTATTTTGAAATAAATGAAACTTATGATCAGAGGCTGAATATGTGTGGGTAACAGAAACTGGTTGGTATGCGAAAAAGTGGTGATATGATTGAGGCATACAAATTACTGAAAGGTTTTACAAGATTAATCAAGAGGAAAGTTTTCAGGACAGGTCTGGTGGTGAGAGAACTACGGCCATTCTTGTAAATTTATCAAGGGTGTAGTTATCGTGGATGAAATTCTAGATTTCTTGCTTGGAGAGTAGTGAATGAGTGGAATAGATTGCCAGAGTCTGTTGTGGTTGTCATGATTGTGAATGACTCAAAAGCAAAGTAGGATGGTTACTCCGTGCATGTTGGTTAGTGCTTGGCATGGTAGCAACTTCCTCAATGAGACAAAGGACTCTATGTACAAGTCCATCATAATAATAATAATAATAATAATAATAATAATATTTAAAAATTTTTTTTTTTTAAATTCATCTCTCAAATATTTACATATATACAGTAATCATCTTGAGTAATATTTAGTATATTATTAACATTCCGTATATTATTTTACAAGATTACAAGATTCAGCACTGAGTTCTACATACAATGAGATTTCAATATTATTGATGATAACATAGTTTTTGCCTTTTTTTTTAAATTATCACAGTAATTATTTACAATTATATAGTTCAAGGTTACTCAAGTTAAATAATATTACAAGTTGTAGTTTACTTCTTTTTTCCTTCTTCAAAGTTTTAGAAAGTGTGATTATACAATAGTATTTACACAAATGCAATTAAAATATTATATTTTTAATTCCCACTACTTATAATGTAAACTCATTATTTACATAATTTTTAATAATAATAATGTTTTATTACATTATTTTTATTTGTTACATAGTAACATTATATTAATGATATTATCACATAATAATGATTATGATAATAATAATAATTTTCTTGGTTACTGTACTTTGGGAAGCATTTCTGATTTCTTCCTCGAAGCATTGCAGTGCTTATCTGAGGAAGGAAATAGATGGCGGTGGTTTCTTGATTATGTTTCTATACAGGTCGCAATCCGGTGTTGATTTTACTGTTTCTTGGTACGTGTTTGGAAGATAACTGCTATTTCGCAGTTTTACCTTTTTGTTACAAGTAGGGTTGGATTTGGACAGAGTGTGTTTGTTTGTGTTTTTGTAGTGGTGTGTTCTGAGTGGGGTTTTCATAGGTTTGTGTGTGTGTGTGTGTGTGTGTGTGTGTGTGTGTGTGTGTGTGTGTGTGTGTGTGTGTGTGTGTGTGTGTGTGTGTGTGTGTGTGTGTGTGTGTGTGTGTGTGTGTGTGTGTGTGTGTGTGTGTGTGTGAGAGAGAGAGAGAGAGAGAGAGAGAGAGAGAGAGAGAGAGAGAGAGGGAGAGTTATAGGAAATGCTCTAATTTTCATTCTAACTATAATATTTATATAACACCTGTTTCAACTCTCTGTATGTCGATAGGTGTCTGTCGCCGAACAGCAGTTTATTTATCAAGAGTGTGGTGTTCCTTTGTATGAGTGGGGTGTTCCCAAAACACTAATTTTACCATTTTATCTTGTCAATTTTATCATTTTATCACCCTTTGTAACCTGTTAAGTCTGTAGTCTGCGCAGGATGCGTATGATGTGATTGCGTACCTTAAAAGGTTTTCATATAATGGGTTTAGATTTGTATTTTTGTGTGTGTCAGCGCAATGTATTTTAGTCGGTACAGTTTGCTTGCTAATATCCTAAGCTTATTCTGATAATAATAATAATAATAATAATAATAATAATAATAATAATAATAATAATAATAATAATAATAATAATAATAATAATAATAATAATAATAATAATAATACACAAAGAATTAACCAATAAAATAAAACAAAATGAAGAAATAGAAATAGAATGGCTTAATATAAAAGCGATATTAAATGCGGAAACAAATGAAAAGTTAGAAAAGATCAAAATATTCAATAAAAGGGAAAAAATGAAGATATGGGATGATACAGTCAAAGAAATAATCAAAATAAAAAAGATGACTATCACAAATGGTTAAGCACGGAAAGATTAGAAGATGAAATAGAATATAAAAGAATAAGAACCAAAGCTAAAAGAGAAGTCAGAAAAAGACACAGAGAATCATGGAACAAATTTGTTTCTAATTTAGAACATGATTTATATAAAATAACACCCAATGTATATAAGATTTTGAAACATGTAAATGCAGATACTATAGAAAATATAAAATTAAAAACCGAATTGAAATTAGAAGAATTTCAAATTTTCTACACGGAATTGTGGATAAATGAATATTTTAGAAAAGACAAATGGCAAACATTTAATAAAAATGAAAAGGAAATAACTAAAGAAGAATTAGAAATCAGCCTGAAAGAAATAAGAAACAGAAAATCACCTGGAGAAGATAAGCTAGATTCTGAACTATATAAATATGCAGAAACAAGTTTCAAAGAAAGACTCCTATTATTTTTAAATAAAATTTATTTAACTGGTAAGCTCCCAATAGAATGGAAAAGAGCAATTGTGATTCCTATCTTTAAAAAAGATAGTAGAGATGACCCTGAAAACTATAGATGTATAAGCACACTAAATATAAATTCTTGTTACAAAATATATAGCAGAATTTTAAATAGCAAACTAATTAAATATTCTGAAAACTTTATTATATATTACATTATATATATTACATTTATTGACTTTGAAAAAGCAGTTGAGAAAGTTAAAAGAAGTATTTTATTTAACATATTAAAAGAAAGAGAAATACCAAATAATATACTAAAAGCTATCATAAGTATATATGAAAATAATCAAATACAAATAAGATTAAATCATGAGCTATCATATACGAGAGAGATAAACCAGGGGGTCCGAAAGGGATGTCCCCTCGTAGCAACTCTTGTTAATATTTACCTAAATGAAATAATAATAAAATAAGGAATAAGGAATAAGAATTTCCATCAAGGAATTAAACTTTCTCCTACTCTGAACTTAAACACTCTCCTTTTCGTCAACGAACAAATAATAATTGCAAATTCTGAAGATAACTTCCAAAAAGATCTAAATTATACCAAACCATAGCCAAATAGGTGTGATGATATCAACTGAAAAATCAAAAACTACGGCGTTTAAAGGACAAGATCCAGCAAGAATTAATACAGAAATAGATAACAAGATCTTAGAAGAGGTGAATTCATTTAACTACTTAGGATATATGACCACATCTGAAAATGAAAAAGACATAAACTGAAAAATTGAAAAATATTTAAAAATAACAGGTGTAGTTAACTCTATATTTAAACCAAACCTAGTTCAAAAACATACCAGACTAAAAGTATACAACACATTAGACCTACAAATCTTAATGTATGGAAGCGAAATCTGGAAAATAACACAAAAAGACAAACAAAGATCAAGAACAGCAGAAATGAAGTTTATGAGAAAAACTGCAAAGTATATCCTATTTGATCACAAAAGAAACGAACAAATTATGAAAGAATTAAACCAAAAATCAAGAATAGAAAAAATTAAAAAATATAAACATAAATGGATGGAACACGTTCAAAGAATGAAAACAGAAAGATTACCAAAACGAACGTCCAGGAAAAAGCAGACCTGGACTTCCTCTTAAAAGATTCAACGATGACTTGTAACGCCGGAATAGGACATCGTAGGCCTATATCCTTGATATGCATGATGATGATGATGATAATTTCATAGGTTTAGCAAAATTAGCTAAATACATAGAATACAACGTATAAGCCATTTGACAGTTTTCTCCTCTTCTCTTGCAGACTCTTCTAAGTGACAAGTCTCTGACTAACAAATCTGGCGAATATGAGTTTTTCAGGCCATGGTTTAAAGATGGAATGTTCCTCAGGTGAGTAATTTCTTTACAGATTTAGTTATTCAGTGAAATTCCAAATCTGTTGTAATGTGTTCTGAATATAATGACAGTTAACATGTCTAAGGTGTGGTATGATAAACTATGCTTATGTAGCAGTGGAACCTTCAACAATGAGACTTTTAACTTCGTGGAGGTTTTAATACTACTACTACTACTACTACTACTAATACTATAATAATAATAATAATAATAATAATAATAATAATAATAATAATAATAATTTATATATTTTTAAATATTAATAGTAATTTACTGATCGCTAAAATATCTATACATACAATAAACATCTTACTGGAACTTATAATTTTACAGAATTCAGCTCTAAGTGCTGCATTTTCTACATTGATTTCAACCAACATTTTTAATAGTATTTTTTATCTATATATTATGTATTTACAACAAATGTTCTTCTAATATTAAGAATGAAGAGTATTCAGAATTTTTTGTATAATAATTTTTTTTGTTTATATACTTTTTTGATTATAAAAACAATTTATTACATTATTTTTTCATGTTAAATAAGAGTATTATATTAACGATAATATCACATAATAATCATTATCTTCAGTTTCTTCTTTATTATTTTATACTTTACTAACTGTTTTATTACATACTATGCTTCTTTGGTTATAGGGATTAGGTTTGGTTGAGAAAGACGAGTTAATCCCACCTATTTCGATGCTTGGGTTAGCTTTTGTGAAGAGAGTGGGATTTAGGCTTCACTATTTATGTTGTTGCTACTGTTTATGTATGGGATGTTGGCACTGGATGCTGGTGATTTGTGATGTGTATATTAGTGTTAATGGTATATTAACTTTGTTGGTAAACTTTCCACAGTTCGTGTTTTAATATTCTATAGTTATCTATGTGGTTCAAATTTCTTGGTAGGTTGTTGAGTGGCGTTGGAATCTGATGTAATCTCACAAAAGAACCGTATGAATTGTTGAATGGTATATGGATGTAGGGAGTTATTTCTGGTCGTGTGTTATAGGATATGTGTCGCTGTTGTTTCGATAGTTGATGTTGAAGTAACTTCATGTTAATGTCATGTAGTATTTCAGGATTTTAATGCTCAGAATTCTGTGTGTCGCCATATGCTTGTCGGATAGGGCTGTTTGATGTGTTTGCATAGACTGTTATTCCGTATCTGAGTAAGGATTCGCAGATACCGCGAGATAGGAGATTTTTTATGTTGGAAGGGTTTTGCTGCGATGATCCGGAGTTTGGTGTGTAGGTATTCTATATGTTTTGTCCATTTAATGTTATAATCTATATGGAGACCGAGGTATTTTGCATGTGTTACAGGTTTGATTTTGGAATATTGGTAGGTATTTTTTGTTGTTAATGTAGCGGTACGTGTGACAGTGTATCGATAGTGATATGGGTCGTATGATTCTTGGGTTGTGTATTATCAACATCTGTGTTTTGGTGCCATTGATTAGAATTGCGTTTTGATGGATGTATGTTGTGATTTCATTTAGGTCTTGTTTTGCTTTTCAGTGATCCGCGTTGAAGTCTGTGTGGATTGCTAGTAGTGCAGTGTCATCTGCGTACTGAAATATTTGACTTCTTATGGATATGTTATGAACATTGTTAATGTATATGTTGAATAGAGTGGGTGATAATATAGCACCTTGAGGTACACCGTGTTTTATTTGTATACCCGAATGTGGCATGTACCTATTCTTGTTACTTGTGTTCGGTTTGAGAGGTAGTTCTTGAACCATGTATGCAGTGTTCCTCTTGTGCCTAATAAGTATAGGTTGGTGAGTAGTATGTCATGTTCAAGTGTATCAAATGTTTTGGTTAAATCCAGCAGTATAAGGACGACGTACTTGTTTTTGTCCACAGCCTTTATTTATTGTGTCGGCCATGTCTTCTAATAAAGTAATGGTGCTTTTTATTTTCTGAAAGCCGTATTGGTTTTGTGAGATGATGTTGTATTTTAGTAAATAGTTCTGTAGTCTATATAATAATAATAATAATAATAATAATATTTTAATGAAATATTTGCTAAAGTATGCAAACATAAGTACACACGTTTTCTCACAGAGTGTAATGATAATCATCACCATAACTTATCCTGGCAAATGAGATATTCTCAACAACACATTCAAAGCTGGAAAGCTGATATCATCTCACTCAGTCAGCTAATTTTGAGAAGAAAACCCAGTTAAAAATAATCTTCTTAAAGTGGAATTTCATTTCATTTTTTTCTCAAAAAATGACATACCCAGATTCACTATTCTACTTACTTGAAGGAAACATGCAAACTGTTTACATGATTAGTAATCCGACAATCATATTTCAGCACATTTGTTCTTTCATGGGTAATGACTGATCACCCGAGCCTTTGTAACTCACTTGTTATCGGCTGTGCCTATTTACTGCGCATATGTGGTTTCATTTTTGTGTAGGATGCAAAGAAACTTTAGAAATGCTCCAAAAATGAAGTATCGCAATGACCAAATAACTCTTGCTTCAAAATCTTTCGCATCAAATATTGAATCATTTTACCATTCTCGACTGCGGTGAGGAGAATCAAATTAGCGCTGGTCTTGTAAAAGACCTCAGCGCTGATTTGATGTTGATTAAAAGGTTCAACTTTAATGGAGTCCTTATTTCTCATGAGAAAGATATCACTTCATTTAATTTAGTCTTGTAGTATTCAGATCTTCTAATTTTCTCTTCGCTTCCTGATTACATATCTAGACTTTAAAAAAATGGAAAAAATATTTTCCATTTTTTTAAATATATATATATATATATATATATATATATATACAGGGTGTTCGGGATAAATTTGACATATTTATAATTAATTATATTTTTCCGTAAGTTACATGTATTAACACACACTTCTCTTCATTTAAAAGTTTGGACCCTTCTTCATTCAACTACAAGATGTCAGAAAGGATGGATAGCTGGAACCCACCTGAATCATGGAAGAGAATAACTTGTATCATCATGATTCGTGCCCGCCATCAAAATAAGGATATTACGACTGCTGCCCAATGCTCCCTGAATACAGTAAAAACAATCAGGCATGAACTAGAGACTTGCAATGGTGACTACGAGGATGTAGCAAGAAGAAAGATCCCTAGCAGACGATCTGATTGCGTTCGTACAGCAGAATTCCTCGCAAATCTGCAGGAACAGGTGTTGAAGAACCCTGGCATTGGAATTCGGGCTTTGTTCGTGGAGTTGCTAACTGTAGTCAAGCCCTGGATAACAAGGGTAGGCAACGGTAGGCCGTATGTATGGCAGCAGGATTCGGCCCCTTGCCACACCTCTGGGAAAAGTCATGAAGGTTTCCTTCAAATATTTAACGAGAAATCGCGCACTATGATCGGAATGTTAAAACTCTCTGCTGAGAAAGAGTGGACCGATATCATTCCATTACTGAATGCTTTTACTTTGGTTGTTTTTTGTGGTAAGTATAGTTATTTCACTTGTCAAAGCAAAATTCATAATTAGTTTAGCCAAACTGTGAAAATTCTGACTTTTCTTTAATATCCATCAGCGATCTACAAATCACTTCCTTATGCTGTAAAAGTGCTTATTCATTGTGGTTAAACATTTGGAGAACTGAAGAATTATTTTAATATTTGTATTATGTAGATCATTTTATCAGTAGTATTTTGAATTATTCTAACAGTTAGTTAGGGGCACGTAAGTGTCATGCTGTATAAGTGGAAGTAGACCTCCATATAATCTTTTAATCAATGTGTAGAATCGACCAGTGCTTCTGACATAATGTTGAAATCCTCACCTTGTCGTAGTGCACCCTGTTAGGTATCTACCCGGATACCGATCGAACAAGGATGGGCTATTAATATGCCAAACAGCCGATCAAATTGTATTCTTATTGGCTTAAAATACAATGTATAATGATGATACAACATTACACAATTTCATGCCAGTTGAGCTTCGACCAGTTAAACAAGTTAAACAATCCCATTGATTTCGACACGGAAGAAGAAGAAGAACAGAACCTATCCCGGAATATATCCCAACTCGTTGTCATCGGAATCAAGATCGGTACTATCATCGTAAGAAGCACCAATGGAAAATAAAAGAAACTAGTAGAAGAATTGGATAAGGAGTAAATAGACACAATAGACGTCACTGAAACAAAGAACACAAAAATAAGTGAGATCTTTCTATGCAACAAATACAAGATGCTATATTTCGGCAATAACACACCGGAAAAGAACGGGAAACTGTAGTATTCAACAGTAAATACGAAGCTAATCGTCTTGAAGGGCAGGCAATATCAAGTAGAGTTATATAAGCTAATATAAAAATGGGGAATTGAAGAATTCGTGTAATTGCTTATAATTCCTGAGAATGTTCTACCGATGAAGAGGGATTTTTTCATGCATTAATGAAGGCAGCTTGCTCAATAAAAAAGCGAAAAGTTGGTCCTTGTCGGAGATCTAAAGAACAGAGTAGGAAATGATTACTAGACATGCAGAAATATTTGGAAAACAACTGGAGAAACGCTCAATGCTAATAATAACGGTAAATGACTGCCGGATTTCTGTTATTCAGGACAAGGATTGGTTATTACTCTCACTAAGTTCAAAACGAGAGAAGTTGCAAAAAATAACTCTCATGGACTATGTTTTTGTTAAAAGCGATGTTTTCCCTAGTTCAAAACACAATTATTTTAATGACTAATATAGCCTATTTTCGTTTAAGAGTGTCCCTTTTTTAAAATGTAATTGACACTCTTTACCTAAAATTATAGGGCATATCTGAAATGTTAAAAACTAATATATGAAGGATAAAACATAGGAGAAATTTTGGACATACCTCTTTGGATGTTGTTTTCTGAACACACATTTTTTTTATTCTGGAAAATTATTAATCTAGTTTGCGGTGTCTGTCAGAAAACTGTTCGTTTCAGTTAATGACGAATATTATGATGGCGAACATAACGGAATTCTTGTAACAAGAAACATGAACATGAGAAAATAAAATCAACACCTTGAGAGTAATTTTGATCGATGAACAGAACAGTCTTAAGAAACATTGTCCTTCATGATTCAGTATTTGAGATTATTTATGCAATTTAAACAATAATTTTAAAAACATGAACGGCCAGTACCAAGGCCTGGTTTATTAACAATGTGGAAGAATGTGTCTTTTCAGATAAGAAAAGACGTATTCATGAAATTCATTTGTGGTATTGAAGGCCGTATTCAGGGTGAGGCTGATTAGAAAGTAGATTGAAAACCACAAACATCGTATGGTTTTCATAATAAAAGTGAATTAATCGTCTGATTAGAACGGGGAAATGTAATATTGAAATTTCAACGCCATACACTTGTTGGATGATGGAGAGTTTCAGCACTGTCCATCATCCTTTAGTAAAATAAACGTTATGGAATTAAAGGATGATGGACAGTTTAGTTTCAGCACTGATTAATTTTCAACGATTTCAAAAGCAGGTGAAATTTCTTTTTTTAATATAGATAATCTCTAAATAATTTATGCAACTGAATTTCAAATCAGTTTTGTCCCCCTTTTTTTTCTTTAATTACTTGAATTGATTTATTATTATACAGAAACTGCTATGGGAGTGAAGGTTGATGCTCAGCTTGGCAAGAATCAGGAATATTTACATGCTCTCGACAGGTAAGTTACATCGTTTAATTACTGCACATTGACTCTGTCAAATTTCATTTCCAAATTTTTTGAGATATTGCTCCTCTATACACAAATTGCTGATACCTATGAGACAAGCAATCTCCGTTGCTTCGCTGTAATGTACTCGTGGATCCCACTCGTTCTAATTTAGTCACCAGCTCCTAATGCCGTAATTTGTCATAGTTCCTTCAAAATCTAAAATAATATAACTGGGAATTATTTCTCTTGTACAATCCACTTGTCATCTTGTTATAATAAATAAGTAAATTGCTAAAGCATGCCCTTCTTTTAGCAAATCCATGCTGTTAACCAAGGTGATTGTTGTTGATTCGAAACCAATGATGAATTTTAGTCCTTCATCCAGAATTCAATGCTTTACTACAAACACTTTCACAACTCAAGAACACACAGACTGATTTATAATTCAAAGCCTTAATTTTAAGCCTCTATAATTATCGTAAATGATTTTCTCTTCTCCTACCATTCCTTTGGAACTTGAATCAATCTAGGACTCATGTTAAAAAGAGATGTCTCTAGTGTTAGTATCCACATCCTGGTCTATTCACTCAAAACAGATCATGAAGTCCCACAGCGTTTTTTACATCCAGTGTACCGAGATCGTTGTATACCTCCTGTTCACTTATTTTCAGTCTCTCCTTTCACCTGTATAGTGTACTCATGTTGTACATGATATCCTATTCACGAAGAAGAAGAAATATGTACCTTTCAGAAATGGTAATTTAAAATCTCAGGTGCATCTTCCTCGGTGTTTATCATGCAACCATTTTTTCCAATCAGTATCATCCTTCCCTAATCTATCTTTCTTCTAATGGCAACCTATTGAAACAACTCTTCATGATTTCTTTTTAGCCTCACTTAATCATTCACCATGCGTTAATAACTGAATCCCCAAACACAGTGAATGTCGAAGCATTACATAAATTTCTCAATCCCGTTTTAGCTCTTCACTCACTATTTATTATTTCTCCTTGCTATCACGTTAGTCATTCGTTCGCTATCTTGCTTGCTAGCTGTCTCATTGTACATTATAGCAGTAGAGCACTATACCATCTCACAACCAGCTCCGAAATTTATAGTTAGGGTTACGAACTGTTGTAAGTGATGATCACCGATCTTCCACCACATCCATACCCATTAATCTTCTCGTTAGAGGGTGTAGCATGAATTCGTCCCTCCATAACATAGCCTTCTAAGTTTCCACGTCCCATATTGCACCAATGATAACGACGCTTCGTATTGGTTTGGTAATACGGGGCTTGTATATTGGGTCCTACAATGGAAATCTCTGTTGTGAGTCTCGGTTCTGAATGTGTTAATGCAGACACATGGTCTCAGTCGACGCTCGTAAATCCGCATTCCACGTGTTGGCCAAAGAATGGAGAATTTCACATTCATCTCTTGTGTAGCACCCTGTGGTGATGTTTGGTGATTGAAGGGATCATCCAATCTCGGTTTTTCTTCCAATAGACTCACTGTGTTTCCACCTCAGTATCGTTTCGCTGATTGTTAATCTGGTGTTGAGCAATATGTCAACAATTTTCCGGAGAGACAGGACTGCAACATGACGTCCTATAACAACGACTCTTTCAAACTTCAGAGCACCGTTTTCCTTCATATTTTTCTGCTACAAGCAACTACATGGCACTATATCTTTATATGGCACATCACACACACACACACACACACACACACACACACACACACACACACACACACACACACACACACACACACACACACACACACACACAATAAAAAATGGTGTTTCAAATATGTGTTCCAAAGCATGTGAGTGTGTGCGTGTTCCAAATTAATTCAAGTAACAGGATTACTTTGTAATTCTGATATTTGGATTACTTTGGTCCCTCTGTAGCGATTATTATGTTTTTGGTTTAGGATAGACTAATGAGACAATCGATCTGGGAAGAAGAGAGATGTTTGAAGAATTCATCTGGAATAAGAATGTTAGCAACGTCAAATCTAAGGCTTTAGGGAATATTGGCAGCCAACTAGAACTCCAAATTCTACATGAAGTAGCAGTTCTGTTCAATGCATTCTCTGACCCCTACTGCGAACTTGTGGCTGGGTCCAAGGACTTTCATGTCTGCTTCATTAAGTCAATTTAAATAAAAGTTAACGACAAATGAAGACTTTGAATTCAACATCGAAATCTTGAATTAGAGTGGCAATTTTGCTTATATGTCTGAAAAGAAGCTGCTCTAGAACACGGACCTAATGTTTAAAAGTGTGGTTGTGCTGAGCTTTGGAAATATGGGAAATACAAATATAAATACTTTCTTTTGTTAATGTAACCTGGGATCCTCACCCTGAAGCAAATTTCTTTCTTACTCCAATACAAGGTCTGTTATGTTAATATTTTTTTAATCTTGTTAACTGTTTTTGTTTTATGCAATTTAGCGTAACGAAGCTTATTTTCCACCGGATAATTAGTCCATGGTTATGGCCAGATTTCATCTACCTCAACTTATCGCTCTCAGGAAGGCAATTCAAGAAAGATTTGCATCATTTACACAGCTTCATCAGAAAGGTCAGTCGATTTTACTTATTTTTATTTTAGTTTTTTTTTTTATTTTGACGAACCAAACGAACATTATTTTCTGATGTATACAAAAAATAAGGATGGTACAAATTCGTGAAGTGGAGTTTTCACTTCATCAGTTAAAATAAAATCTAGATTGATTTAAAGATTACTAAATATGAGAAAAGGTTTTATATTTTATTTAATTTTCATGGGAAAAATTCAACAACAGAATAAATTCAACTTACTGAAATAAAACGTTTTATTCTGTTTTTATTATCTTTTTTTTTTAAGTTTCTTTTATTGATTTATTTGTGATACATAGATATCACAAATAACAAATAATGCATAACGTATTAAAAATACAATCGAAGTTGGTCATCTGGAAGTAAGGACATAAAATTGCTGATAACCCATTTTGCTTATTTTTCCAGATCAAAAGTAACGAAATTGTTCCTACCATACAGAATAATCAGTAACCATCTGATTATTAAGTTGATGACGTCATAACTACAAAAAGCCAAGAGTTTATTTTTATACCGAGCAGAAGCAATTGAAACAATTTTAGATATAAATTTAATAATACAGATTAGTCATGAATAAAAAGGATTTGTTCAGAGTGCTGTGGCCAAATATTGTGTTAGACGAAATTCAACCAAACTTGGTGAAAGCACACTTGGGAAGGTGGGACTCTTTTATTTACCGATGATAACAAGAGTACAGGTAACCCTCGTATAATGCGGTACTTATACAACGCGGTTTCGATAAAAAAGACGCGTTACAAATTGTAGTAACCGTTCATCTTTTTATATATTTTTCTCCGTGCGACATAAAAATCAAATTTTATCTTCGTTAAATTTGCATCTGCCCGTATCGCGCATGTGCACAGAATTTATATTAGGTTAAACACTATTTAGCACGCATATACATCAATTGTTTATAATATAAAGTGTTTATGCTTAAAATTGCTTTCGTGTTTTGCCAGGAAAGCGCATTAAAAATGATAACTGTGTTAATCTCAAGCTGACTATTATTTTATATGCATATGAATTATTCGTCCATTCCCTGTTTACCCCTTGGAATCTAGTTGAGGTGTTGTATTTTTATTGTTTGTGTGTGGATCATGCACTTATTATGTACTTTATTTCCGATATAAGTCTATCACAAGGAGAAATTGTATACATAAAATTAGATTTTGGATAGATAAAGAATTTTAGCGAATAATAATTCATTTTTCTGCAGGTTGTGAAAAAGAGAAAAGAGTTGTTTTTTAAGAGTCCAGAGCCTACGGAAGAGAAAGAATTAACCCGTACAAAATATGACAGGAAGGACAAAAATTTGATTCTCCTAGATTCTTATTTCCAACATTATACTTCCGATCCACTTTTGACAGAAGATGAAATTAGAGAAGAAATGGACAACATCATGTTTGCGGTAATCCCCTTGAATCTTCACCGTAATATTTTGGAAGAAATAATATATTAGCATTAATAACCTGTGTTCACTCGTTTCAGTTTATGAAATATATTTTGAATATTTAACTGTCATATGCTTTAAAATTATTATTTATTTACAATTTCATAAAGTTCCTCTGTTGTAAAATAGGTCCGAACTATTCCAATGGAAACAATATATATATATATATATATATATATATATATATATATACAGTATATATACCAAGGAGTTTTATTTTTTTTAAAAATTTTGTTTTAATCCAATTTCACAAGTAAGGAAACAGACAGGTATGGGAAGTTTGCGCCTGAACGTAGTGAAAGTCTGAGGCAACTCGTGGTAAAGGTGGAGTAAGCTCCGATCACTTTCCTTAAAATTTTCCTCTAATGCAAAGCACATCACCTTGAGGAGATGTATGATGTTATACGTTAAAGGCAAGGGTCACTACCCAGACCGGTTTCGACCTTTATTGAGATCTCGTCAGTGGGAAACCGGGGAAATAGGATTACTTGCTTAGGAAATAGGATTAAAACCAAGTTTATATAAAATTACTTGGTATCTTTAAAGCATAATATACCCAAGTTAAAAAAACTTTCTACATCTATCTCTCATCCTGAGATATTATTTTATAGTAAAGTGATCGTTTTAATAGCTGGCAGAACGCAGGTAAGCTTTCTGTTGCATAACTATTTATGACCAGTGGGCAAGGATATAATGCAGGACGAGTCTGTTTAGCAGTACTCTGGCACGTCCTCTAGCATTTATTGAGCGAAGATTTATTTCACTGCTCATTATATCATGATTTATTTCCATTTCCCTTTAAGGATAATCACGCTGGATTCAAGCCCGCTGATCGGGTAGTATACTAATTCTCTGAGGTTGATGTTTTTTCTTCCTTTTTTCCTCTGCCAGAAATTCTCAGTTCTTCCAGCTGGGTAATAAATCCACTTATTTCGAATGTGTGGACGTATGCTGTCAGCACTTTTTGTGTTGAGCCTCGAACGTTTCCTTTTAAAGTTTAAATTAAAGTTTAATTTAAACTTTCGTTTTAGGAGACTTTAAATCTCTTCATTTGTTAGTGGTCAAATTTAAAGGAAGATAATACGATAGCTAAATTATTGATAGATATAAATAGAGATAGATATAAATAATAATAATGCTATTATTATTGTTGTTTGTGTTTTAGTTTCCTTTCCTTATTTTCCCAAGTCCAAAAAGTCTAGGTAGAACGTATCATGCGTAACGTTTCTTACATATCATACTATAAAATCTTAAATTAGTATCTGCATTTCAATGTTTCAATTTAGTAGAACATTTTGAGATATACCTCTCTCTCTGTGTGTCTTAAAGCATGTTGTTAGAAGGTTTGGATAATGGTATACTAAAATAATTTTGTATAAAAATTTATCATTTATTTATACATGTTATATATAAGTTATTTCTTTATTTCAATTAGGGTCAAGACACTACACCAATAACATTGATGTGGACTCTCTATTGCGTCGCGTTTGATTCTCGTGTACAAGACAAGATCCACGAAGAAATTGATTCCGTGTTTGGGCATAACAGTGACCAAGATGTAACGTCAGATGATTTGAAGAAACTGATATATTTGGAGTGTGTGATAAAGGTAAATTTCAACCTTTTTTATTAGTTTCATTAATAGATGAAAATTTTAATTAGTTTTGTTTCTGTGGATCATAGTTTTACGCCTCACTATGCGTCTGATGAGATAATTCCGACATGGCAATTGATATATAGGTGAGATCCGAGAATATATCCGTCCTTCCTCACGGGAAAATTAGTAGGTGGTCTTTAGTAGTTGTAAAACTTGTAAGAGCAAGGCATTGTGTAAAGCTTGAGGACAGGGTGATTTCTTACTGTTGTAGTTGCATAAGGTTTTTTCCAAGAATGTGCTTACTGAGCGATTATTGTGTATGTATCAGACCTGTATAGACTTTACAGTTTACAGCTACCAATGTTAGAGAGGGTCTGATGTGAGGATTGAGGCTGAAAAACTAAAGATGCTCAACATATTGAAAAATATCAATGCGAATATACTATTGGTGGAAATAAGCGTTATGTCGGCTTGTGTGCTACACGAATGTGGCTATGAATACTTACATCAAATCAGATTAAGAACTTATCGAATTCTAAACTCAGGAATGGTTGCAATGGCCTGAAAAGAGTGTAAGATAGTTGCATTATAAAGATGGTTTCGAAACAGCAGTTGCAAACTACTTATTATCTTGACCACTTATTATGTCGGGAGTGGGTTAAATCAGGAATGAGTGAACACGAATGCGATACTCTAAGGGAGCACTGCTTTAGAAAATAAGGGTACTGTCTTAGTAACTTGTTCACATTTTATAATGAATGGGCTGTGGAATTGAATAAAGGAAAAGGTTTCTACCATGATACTGCTGGGACTTTAAAAATGCATTGGAAAGAATACCACAATGAAAATAATTATTTAAAGTGGATCAAATATGACATGTGGCTGTTTCCTGGCAAGTGATAGCTGACAGACATCGGTGGGTAATCTATGGTGAGTGGAATCAAGGCGAATGATGGTAAACCGACGTGTGCACCAGGTAAGCAAACGTAATTCATTATTTATCGGTGCAAATGATTATTGAAGAATACTGTTGTCTATGTTCAAATCCTTGCGAATATCTTGTATGCTGCATAATTAAAATTCAAGTACTTTATTTACAATGATATCATGGACGAATTTAAAACACTAGTTTTATTTTATTTGCTTATGTGGTGTCTCTTTGGAGTATTCTGTTTGCTATTTTAAAGTCGACGTCCTTTAATTTAAAAAAACTAATAGAAAAGAGAAAATCCCTCGAGTAAACGACAACAGCCAGCAATTGGCAAGTAAAATGAAAGCAAGTATCGGTAGAAACTACACCTTATGCAGCTAAAGAAAAGTCTGGATTTCATCGAGAGAGTTCTCATTGATGTGATCAAAATGTTCCTTCAAGTTGCCTCTTTCCTTTACGTTAAACCTAATGTCCTCATAAAGGAAATAATTCGCAATTTGGGATTTAATGATTTTATTCGGAATGCTCCATGAATAGGCTATTCTTTGTGAAGAGACCGTGTGTTCCTTGTGTTCCGTACCACGACTTTGCATATCTTGGATGTCATGAAATAATAACAGTAATGTTGCAAAACTGATATCATGACATGTTCATAGAAATCTCGCTATTGTCTGCTATAACTTTAGAACTTTATCATAAATATAAGATATAATTGTTTTATTTTTATTTATTTTTTCTCTTCATTAGGAAACACTTCGCCTATATCCCCCTGCCCCAATAATTGGTCGCCGTTGTACGAAGGACGTTATGCTTGGTAAGTATTAGAGTAAAATATAAGCGAAAACGGATTTCTATCGCAATCCCGTGGTCCCTAACGCAATATATTAATGTCAGAAAAAGTGTGCGTCATACAGTCGATTATTATTATTTTTTTCAGGGAGAAACATAACAATAACTATCAACATTAGTATAATATGTTCAGAAATATTCCAGGAGTTCGTTATTCTACAAGAATTATAATACTTTTCTTTAATATAAAAGAGCAGTATTATTATTTGCATAGTCCCGTTTCGTGCAACAAGGATATCGCTATATATATATATATATACACGAGTATTCACGGTTAATAATTAAATCTAAATTGTTTACTATGGGAGCTGACTGTATAACGCACATTTAGAATATCGCAGTAACAGCTGTTTCGTGCATGTTTTTTCAGGAAAGTTTAGTTACATGTTTTTTGGTAAACGTGATGCACAAAACCTGTTAATTCAGCTTTTGTGCAGCAAGTTTGTTGTCGCTAAACAATTTAAATTATTTCATTTTATTTCTTTATCAGCAATATTGTAATTGCGGTTTCGAACGCATTACATTATAATATATGATAATGTTTTAAAATCAGAGTGGTTGCACACGTTGAGAACATTTTAGCAAAGTATTAACTGCAATTATTATAGGTATTACTTTAATTGCAATTATAAAATATTAATTCTGTATCAACATAACACACACACACACACACACACACACACACACACACACACACACACACACACACACACACACACTAATTTAATTCTCTGTGCACTGCATGTTTACAAACGTTTCTGCAGAAAAAAATCTATTTTTTCTGCAAAAACGTTTGTAAACATGCAGTGTTTGTAAACGTTTGTAAACGTTTTTTTTTCTGCAGAAAAAAAAACCTTAACTTTAAAAAAGAAAATAAAATTATTATTATTATTATTATCTGAGACCTTTAGGGAGTCAAGGACTCATATGATGTTTTCTTTATTATATTTTCATCGTGTCTCCGTGTTGCACGGACAGGCAATAGAAAATGGAAATCTATTCTACATACCTGTTTATAATGTAAGGATAGGCTTCGTCTCTTTATGCCAAATTCAACAAACTAAGTTATTAAACCTAGTAGGAGAACTTTCTTCAAATAATCGCTCAGTATTCTTGTGAAACTTCTCTCTTTTCTTTCACTTCTTATAATTGGAAATTTGATGGCCAAAGTTGAGAGCTACAAGAAAAGAGCGCTGATGAGAGTATAGTCGGCCTAGTGGATCGAATAATTAGTGTATCCGCTCTCCCGTCAAGAGCACGAGAGGCTCGAATCTTGGGTACGGGCAGTGTAGTGACTGTCTCCAACACGTGGAGAGAGCATCTGCGTATCTACCAGTCCTTCTAGAAGAAAGCTTGCCTCTCAAAACTTCGTCAGATAGTGGAATGAACACATTGCATCCAATACCGTCATATGCTTAATTATTTAGAGTATATAGATATTATCGCTAATTTCATCATGAAAATAAAGTTCTCTGGAAACCGATTCCAACCTCTCTCCAGGTTGGAATCGGTTTAAGCATAACACCCTTATTAGCCACAGTAATACACAATTTCCATGTGTGATCCCTCGTTCTCCCGCATCTTGCGATGTACTGAAAATTATTTTCCGTCCAAAAAAGTATTAAATCCAATGCCACCTTTTAATAGAATATAATGAAAACTCCATTAGCCTATTCTGACGTAAGTCGATTTACTGCTATGGGAGATATATCATCGCAGATTTCAACTTATCAACTGAGTAGGGTTTCCTTTGCGTATCTTGTCATCTTCTTCTATAAAGAAAATTACTGGAGGGTTAAGAACTGTAACTCTTGTCCCTCGTGATGCATTTCTGTACTATTACTTACCATTTTCGACATAAACATTTGAAAATCACTTATTACATTTCTTGCTGTAAAAAGTAATTTAGGCGAACTTATTTAAATTAATTAACACATAAACACATTTTGCACATTAACACATTTACATTGTCATTGTAATGGGATGGATGGGGGATGTAACTGGATGGGGTTGAGAATCTCTTTCTCAACCCCATCCAGCAAACCCCCTTAAGTTTCTTTGATATCGCTTTAAATCTTTTGAAAACGTAACACGATTTTTTTGAATTACTCCTCTTGATAGATCCTGTTTAGACAGACGAAATCCTAACTCAATTATTATCAGTTATTAGGATATTGATCCCATAAATTAACAAATCCCTAGTCATAATCAGCGAACAACCTGTTTAGACTCCAATTACATGAAATTGTTCTGATAATTGATTATTCCCTCTCAATTTCTAGCTATATATTATTACATATCATGGTTTCCACGTGTGCTGTAGAAAACATAAATGAAAAAATTGCACTTGCACTCTGATGTCCTTAATTCCTGAATGGTAAACATTTGAGAATATTTTTAGTTTGACTCATATTACTTAACGTAAATCACCGTAGTCAGGAGCCATTCGTGTAAACTATTTATTTAACCTTAATGAAATTGAATCCTTAACAATGGATTCAATCTTCGAAAACATACATTACAAAGAATACATATCTAAAATGCAAACGTTTTCCTCAGGTTTGTGTCAAACATTTTCTGTCGCAGATATGGATCTTTCAATCGGTACACTTCCTGTTCTAAATACCGTTTACTTTGTTTAGCAATCTCTGGATTTTTCCACATTTAAAAGATACTTCATCAGATATTCGATGTCAATATAATTTTAGTTCATCTGTTCCCACCAGAGCGATTTAAACATTGCTGAAATACTGCATCAGTTATTTGGAAAATTCACTATTTACTTTTATTCACCGACATCTAAGCAGTACTTATAAATATAAAAAGTACTGTTTTTTTATTTGCTTTGCGTTTCATGTATCAGAATACACCCAGTAGTCGAACTTTATGTCAAGTCTTACTTCACTGGATTTATTTGCCTCCAGTTTTTAATTGATTTCATACTCATTTAAAGATAAATAAAGAAATGTAGTCTTATACCCGAATATACTACTATCCAACTTAACACACTGCGTTCCGGATGGAATTTTTTTATTTTACGAGTTACCCTAGTGTAATTCTACTTCATCAAAAAAACTATAAACTTTTTGAACGATGCTTGCTCTAAAATATAATACAATATAATGGATAAGTCGGCAAAATATATAAGGAACTTATATACTAATATCAACACTAATTCTAATAACCTTAGTTGATCATAATCGGTATGACATGTCATACCGATGTCATAGTCAACATACCCTGACCAAACATACCGTCCAGAGGTTAAATCGTTGGGAAAATAATTTCTATAGAATAAATTCTAATCAATGATTAGAGCACCTGATTTTTCTCTTTTATTTTATTTATTGCTGCTATTATTATGTGACACCTCCAAGAAGTCTACGGACTCATTGTGGGAAGGCACACGACTCAGCTAAACACCACTAAACTCGATCTTTGAACAACGTTTCTCAACAGGTAGACAAGGTTCTTTTTTATTCTTTTAAACTGACCGAAAGAAAACGTTTGGTGGATCACACATGACCCTATAAGTGTCGGCTCGATTGGATGCGTGGATATCGAATCCGGTATTGCCAAACATGCCGCTGATGACAAACGATAGACAAGAATTACACTTCTCACCAAACTGATTAATTTGAGTTTCCCTGCTGGGAATCGTCCAAATTAGTGGAATAATGTCTAAATAATGCCACTGCATATAGTAGGTTTCAAGACAGAGATATAAAATTAGAGTCAAATCATTGTCTATGAAGTAGTGGTTAAGTTATTGGAGAAATAGGCAAAGGATAGAATTCAGGGCCAGATGGATATGAATGTGATACTCTACAAGTGTCAACAAGCTGTTATCAAGGGAAGGTCATATCTTAGTAATTTGCTTATGTCATAATAAATGGACATTGAAATTGGATAAAGAAAACGATTAGTCAGTGACTCGCTAATTTTTGTAAAGTTAATTGAGAGTATTTCACTCAGAACTGTAATAAATAATTTAGAGCAAATAAGAGTGGATATGAATCAATTGATTTGTATTAGAAGTTGGCTGATAGAGACCTAAGAAAGAATGCACTGTGGCGGAGTTGAGTAATGGACAAGACAAGTGACTAGCTATGTACTACTGAGATCTGCACATCCTCATTCAACTCCTTTCCTATGAGTTGAATGGAAATATTGAGTTCATTTTTAATGATGATAAACAGTGACGAATGATAATAAATGATTTTGACGGAGAGATCCTGGATGATATATTTGATTGACTGGGAGTATGGGCAAAGTTAATTAGCTACCTGAAGTGATGCCCTTTGGGAAGTACACATCACGAGCTATGAGCTATATGATGGAATAAAATTGCAGGTAACTGATGATGACAGGAAAGTGGGAGTAATTTTTTATCGGGATGGAAGTTTCGAGGCCATATTGCAAAGATAGCAATGACAGCAAATCAAATGACATGGTTGTGGAATACGCTAAAATCTGGAATCTGCAGGTTGTTATCCCATTTATAAGGTTTTAAATTCTCCAAGATTCTGAGGGGTAGTAGAAGAAATGGATTGGTTTCGGGGTGCAAAATCTACCTGATACGCGAAAGAAAGGAAACACGATAGAATCATATAGGTTCTTCAGTGGTTGACACTGAAGATGTTTTTTTTTCTGTACAAGTCAGTAAGGGAGAGAGCAAGAGATCACCCAGTGTAATTGTGGAAGTAACTGTGGTTACAAAGACTGTCGTACGTTTTTTTATTTCATCCATAGTCTTAAACCTTGCTCTAAAGACCAAATACAGAACGTTGTTTTCCACTTCAGACGGAAAAGTGGGTTTCTTAAACTCACTTTCCGCCAATTCAGTAGGCGGGGCAATGGATTCACACCAACCGATTACATGAGTATTTATCTCTCACCTAAGATCAATCACAATCATCCATGCCAAGGATGGGATTCTAACCTACAACTGCTGATTGGAGTTTGGACAGGCTAATTAGATCGCCACAGATAAGACTTTTTATCAGTTAAGTTGAATTCATATACATAAAATGTGTCATATCGGTGTGTGTATATACTTTATATTTGAACTGTTATTTCCAGAGGGTCATCTCCTCCCTAAAGGTACAGCAGTCTACGTACCTATTTATATCCTTCATCGTGACGAAGCAATATTTCCGAATGCAGAAGTTTTTGATCCAGAAAGGTTTAAACCAGATGAGAGAAGCAAACTCAACAGCTGCCGCTACATTCCTTTCTCGTTTGGTCCAAGGAACTGTTGTGGTAAACTCTCCATAAATTAACAATTATTAGATAGTTCTATTCAATTAGATTCAATTTCAAATAATTGCATAAGATATCTTTATATTGAGATATTAATTCGTACTTAGAATCGGATGTGGATTTGCAGCGGTGTCTTTCGGTAAGGGTACTAAATTGATGTTAAAAATAGGTTTGATTTACTTTCCTCTTTTAAAATTTACCTCAGAATAGTTTGCGAAATACATTCGACATCAGAAGGTTATGAAAAAGTGATCAACAGGAAGGAACTTTGGAATATCTCTTCTATAACAGGAGAACAGTTGTAAAATGATTCACAATGAAAACAAGGAGGAACATTTTTTTAATGAAAAGCGATAGATAGATTGATTTGAAAACTGACAGCAAAAGTTCACAGTAAAAGAAGGTTCACATATGTGTATTCAACAGCAGGATGGAGTACATGAAAACGGGGATAGAAAAGACATCGTGAGAAAAAAAAATTACACTGGCATTTTTCCTGCAAGTATTTATTTAGATAAATAAATATTTGCAGGAAAAATACTTGCATTCAAAATATGGTACATTTAGACGTGCCATGTATATGAATATGACTAATATATTGTAAGGAGCATTTTGGTGCAAGCCTCAATATAAGAACTACATTTCAATATTAAATGGTGGAAAAGAAAGTTAGCAAACCTTTGCTTAATCTGAAGTGTTTATATAAGTGATTTATTCTAAGCAATCTTCAGATTGTCTATGAGAACTCAAATCTGAAGATCTAGACAAACCTGAACTTTTCTGTAGGTATGAAAAACATGAAATTGAGAGAAAGTAAAGCAAACTCGTTCTTACAAGAAATAAATATCAGTATATTATTGGTTGATACTTAAAGTTCATAGGGTTGTCTTCATTCCTATTAGAGAATGCCAAAAGAATCACTGGTTTGACCATTGCCAATGGAATATTTTGAAGTGTGCATTTTTACTGTTGTTTATTTTTACAAGAATTAAATTTAAATTAAATTAATTTAATTTAATTTTAATATATGTATTGTTCAAAAATAGGATTTTTGATATATTTGCAATGACACTAATTGAACGATAAGAAACCCAGTTGTCAGAGGTGACAGGCAGAATTGCTATAGGTAAGAGCAATAGGCTTGTGTTTAGAAAAGAAGCAAATGCTCAGGAAATGATAACAGCGATCACATAAATTTCAGAAAACATTCCATATACAGGTGTCCCAAATTGGGTGACTTAGGTGTCACCCAATTCCGGACTAAATTTCAGGAATAATTAGCAATGTCTCCTTTAATTTGGAGTAAAATCGTGACAAACTAGAACAGTTATTTGACGGATAACATCCAGATTATTTCTCTACGTGGAATTAAATATAGGCTTGATTCACTCTAGATGCCTGATGCCGATAAAATGGATAAATGCACATCGGAGTTAGTAATTAAAGCCAATCAAACTCTTTATTGTACACAGAACTAATTACTACTTTTTCGAAAAAAAGTAATCAGGAATAAATGAGCAGAATAAATATCATAAGACGTAAAAGTTAGAGATAATAATGAATAATAATATGGTTTATAATTTACTTTCTCCTCAATGATACTTCGCTTCCTTCATTTCTTTCCAGGTCAGAGGTATGCCATGACAGAATTAAAAGTGGCTTTAAGCCATATTTTTCGAAACTTCACGATTCATTCTCTGGATCCGATGGATCACGCAAACTATACAGTTGAAATTGTTACAAGACCAGTCAACAAGATTCGTATCAAATTTCAACCAAGGGAGAAAATCCATCTATAATGAAATACTAGAACAGATAACCACTAAATGCACTAATATTTTGTTGAAACTTAAAAGATTTATTTGCATGATGTAACGATATATAAAAAGAAAAGGAAATATTTGATCTTGAATTATAATAAAGGACGATCATGTGTAGGCCCAGCATTCTGCCTAAAATTAGTAATAGAGAAAAGAAGAGAATATAATTTAGAAACATATTGCATTTATTGACTTTGAAAAAGAATTTGACAAAGTTAAAAGAAATATATTATTTAACATATTAAAAGAAAGACAAATACCAAATAATATCCTAAAAGCTGTCACAAGTATATATGAAAATAATCAACTACAAATAAGATTAAATCAGGAGCTATCATATACAAGAGAGATAAACCAAAGAGTCCGACAGGGATGTCCCCTCTCAGCAACTCTTTTTAATATCTACTTAAATGAAATAATAATAAAATGGGGTAAAAATTTACATCAAGGTATTAAACTTTCACCTACAGTTAACTTAAACACTCTCCTCTTTGCAGGCGACCAAATAATAATTACAAATTCTGAAGATAACTTACAGAAAGCTATTTTAAATCTAAATGAGATATCCAAAGATTATGGTATGATAATATCAACGGAAAAATCAAAAACTATGGCCTTTAAAGGACAAGATATAGCAAAAACTAAAATAGTATTAGATAACAAGATCTTAGGACAGGTGAATTCATTTAACTACCTAGAATGTAGGATCACTTATGAAAATGAAAAAGATATAAACATAAAAATTGCAAAATATTTAAAAATAACAGGAGTAATGAACTCTATATTTAAACCAAACCTAGTTCAAAAACAAACCAGGCTAAAAGTATACA